>NW_016805121.1:109985-127282 GCF_001698545.2 Rhinopithecus bieti | reverse complement strand
TTCTTTTCTTTTCTTTTCTATTTTCTTTTCTTTTCTTTTTTTTTTTTTTGAGAAAGAGTCTTACTCTGTTGCCTAGGGTGGAGTGCAGTGGCAAGATCTCTACTCACTGCAACCTCCACCTGCCGCGTTCAAGTGATTCTCCTGCCTCAGCCTCCCGAGTATCTGGGATTACAGGCTCCTGCTAACATGCCCAGCTAATTTTTGTATTCTTAGTAGAGACAGGGTCTCGCCATGTTGGCCAGGCTGGTCTTGAACTCCTGAACTCGGGTGATACACTCTCCTTGGCCTCCCAGAGTGCTGGGATTACAGGCATGAGCCACTGCGCCCGGCCAAGAAGCAACTTACTTTTTAAATGAGACACAAACTATGATAACTGTACACAGACACAGATGAACTCTTTAATCAAGTAACATGTATAAAAGGAAAATTTGATATATTTAATATCTATATCATTCAATAGTAAATAGAAATATAGCAGTTCAATTACTTGTTTCAATTATTTTTATTTATACATAGCTCATGTAAAATCTCAAAGTTTCCCTTTCAGTTTTCTAGTTCTTCAGTGACTTGTATTTAATGGATGGCTTGCATTTCATGAATGGATACATAAGTGGCTATATTTTTTTCTGTTTTAGCATTTATTTATCCTCACTATTATATTACCATCATCCTTGACAATTCAAGAATATAGGCAGTGCATAATACCATAGACTTTCATTGAATCCCAGAGCCTCGTCAATGGTTAGGATTCTATAACACAAACACTGTGTCTGCCACTTTGTACTGAGTGTTGGATGCACAATCTAAACCTTAGAAGGAGCTCAAGCTTATTCATTCCTTGAAGCAATGTGCTGACTGGGTCATGGCTAAGGAGACCTAGGACCTTGGTTCTGGGGTTGCATCTTTATGTGCTAAGAACAAGAAGCCTTTGTCTCCATATGAAATGGAATTTTGGTATTCTTAACTCCTTGATTTTATTTTTATATTTGGAGTATTTTATCTTTATCTGATGAGGCATAGTGGGCTTTATTAATAAAAACAGAAAAAAAACCAAGGGGAAGAAGAAATTGTCCTGGACAAGGTACATTTTTTCTTGTTTGGAAAAAATATGTCCTTGTATATCATATAAAGTCCAGCGTACTTTCTAATGGCCAAGTATTCCATATATAAACTTGCAATACAATGTATTAATAGTAGTGATAAATATATGACATTTTCTTAGACTTTTCCTTTGTACCCATCTGTTCAGGACCTAGTTTGTGTGATTGGTCAAATATTCAGGTTGTCAGGACTTTGAATCTTACTCTACCTTGAAGACATATCTAATCCTGAGATTACTTTTGGTCTCCTTGTATGGTTCCTTTCACTAGGCCTGCAAATTCCTTGAACAATTTCATGTTTCTCATAGGCTATGTGTAGTAGGTGCTAGAACACTTAAGACAGCAGAAACTGATCCTACAACTGTGCATTATGTGTCTAAGATAATGACTTCATGGTCATCTTTATCATGCCAATAAATCCAGTTTCACCAGTTGTGTTAAAGTGAAGATACAACATTAAGGAAAAAAAAAGAGAGGATCTTAAATCCTGTTATCTCAGTGCTTTAAAGTAGACTTGAGAGCAAGCAAGCGTTAGGTAAAAGGAAGAGAATAGAGAAGGGAAGGGAAAGACAGGTATTTAAGAGCAGTCCTGAGATATCTTAAATGTAATACAAGTGATTTTCCTTAATGCTATTCTAGGATATAATATTTTTCTGGAGCAGGGAGAAGTACCTGTACCTTTTCTTTCTCCTCATCTAGTAGAAATCCTACTCTATGATTGCAGTTTCCTCCAGTTAGAAATTCTTCACTGGTTCGTATTGATTTTTTTTTTAATTCTTAAAGATCGTAATCCAGGGCTGATTTGATACATTCAAACACATTTTCCCTTATCTTTCTTTGGACATTTATGGTATTTGTTTGTAATTATTATTAATTATAAAATTGTTTTATATTCTTATGGTTCATGTTCATGAATTAACCTATATTCTTTTTCACAGTTTGGAAATGATCTTATTTATATTCCCAGCTTGCTTAGTGTCTAGGACTAGTAAGTGCTCAATAAATTCTGATTACTGGATTCATGAATAAATGGAGAAATGAATGACTGAATGAACCTCAACAAATACTTTGGTATAAATAAGTTCATATCAAAATGTAAATGATACTTGATCACTTTGTGTTATATCTTGAAAGTGGTAGTTTGGGAGGGTAGGTAAAAAAAACAAGCCATTGGACTATCTGAAGATCAAAGAGGATGAATCTAAGCATAAAAATATACCCTAAAAGGGAGTCTTTAAGCAAACATATAGGAAGCTGCTGAAGATGGCATATGTTAATCCTTGCTTTAGAGTCAAGAACTGATTCTTATTTATTATTTCCAGTATTTAACACAGTGCTTAGCATATATAATCAAAGAATGTTTGTTGATTAATTACAGCTGATATGTATTGCGTTATTAGTATATGCCCAAATCTGTGCCAAGTGCTTTATATATTCTCTGCTTTATACCTTACATTGATAATATAAGGTTTTATTATGAATATTGATATTATTATTTATAATAAAATAATATTGTATTTATTTAATGAATGAGGAAACAGAGACTTAGAGAGTTTTAACATTATTAATATTCATAATGAAATAATATTATTGTCTTTATTTTATGAATGAGGAATCAGAGGCTTAGAAAGTTTTGGAAATTATGCTGAGGCCACACAGCAAGTTTTGAGACCAAAATTTAAATCCAGAGGTCTTATCTATCCTAAGAACCTAAACCCATAACTTTGAGGATTTCATAATGTATCTTTCAGTTTATCTGTATTTAGGTAAGTAAAAACTCCAAATATAAAACAGCATTTAGATCCTACAGAGTCATATTGTATTATCCCAGTCTATAGGTGGGCAATAGGTGATGAAGACATGCTTAAATGTTTTAGAGAAATCACAGGTCATTCACTAGGACAGAAAGCATGTTTTGCTCAATTACTGTCATGCTATTCATCTACATAACCTGTTTCTCTCAGGAGGATGAAGATTTAGGCACATTGGAAGCTTGTTTTTTAAATGGCTTCTGAGAGGATTCTATATCAAATATAAATATATATGTATGTCCATTCTCTATAGCCATTCTCTAAGTGTTGTCTGGAGACAGAGAGGGTCCCTGAAATTATTTCTTTAAGTCCAAAGTAAAAATAATAATATTAGAATGCCAAGACAATTCCAATGGGGAATTTTTTTTTTTTTGTAACAAATGGCGTTGGGACAACTGGATAGTCACATGCTAAAGAAGGAAATTATACCTCTACCTCATGCTATATACAAAGTCAATGCAAAATGGATTAAATATCTACATGTATTTATTTTAGCTGAAAGCTAAAACTATATACTTCTTAGATAAAACCAGGTATAAATGTTTATAACCTGTAATTAGGTAATGGTTTTTTAGATATGACACTAAAGTGACAAAAAATAAATAGATAAGTTGGAAATCATCATAGTTAAAACCTCTGTGCTTCAAAAGACATCATAAAGAAAGTGAAAAGGTAATCCACGGTGTGGGAGAATTTTTTTTATAAATCTTATATCTGAAAAGGGACTTGTATCTAGAATATACAGTTGACCCTTGAACAACACAGATTTAAACTGTGCGGGTCTACTTATGTGTGAATTTTTTCAATAAACGTTACACTGAGTGTGCCTGTCTCTTCTGCCTCCGCTTCTTTCTCCTCCGTTTCTTTCACCTCTGCTACTCCTGAGACAGCCAGACCAATCCATCCTTTTCCCCTTCCTCAGCCTACTCAATGTGAAGATGACAAGGATGAAGACTTTTATGATAATCCATTTTCACCTAATGAATAGTAAATATATTTTCTTTTCTTATTTTAAATATTTTGTTTCTCTAGTTTACTTTATATTAAGCTGTATATATACAATATATAATACATATAACATACAAAATGTGCGTTAACTGTTTATGTAATCAGTAAGGCTTCCAGTCAATAATAGGCTATTAGTAGTTAAATTTTTGAAGAGTTAAAAGCTATATGAGAATTTTTGACTGTGCAGGAAGTCAGCACCACAACCTCTGTTCTTCAGGGATCAACTATATAAAGACCTAATAAAATTCAATAATAAAATTATAAATAACCCATTTAAAAAATAGGCAAAGGATCTGAATAGATAGTTCTCCAAGGATACATGAATAACCAGTAAGTACATAAACAGATGTTCATCGTTAAACATCAGGAAAATACAAGTCAAAATCACAATGAGTTGTAATTTCACATCTACTAGGATAGCTATGATAAAAAAAGAGCAATAATAACAAGTGTTGTCAAAGTTGTGGAGAAGTCAGTACTTTCATACACTGCTCGTTGGAATGTAAAATGGTGTCACTGCTGTGGAAAACAGTGTGGTAATTTCTAAAGTAGTTATAGGACCCAGCAATGCCGCTCTTTCATATATGCCCAAGAGAAAAACATCTGTCCACACAAAACTTAAATAAGAATGTTTATATTAACATTATTTATGGAACAAAGAAGTGGAAACAGTCCAAATGTTCTTCAAATGATGAATAGGTAAATAAAATGCAGCATAGCCATACGATGGAATATGAATCATCAAAAGAAATGAATGACTGATCTATGCCGTGTCTGACCAACATAGTTGTTTTTCAAGAAAATGCATTATTCAAATTGATAAGAGAGTGGTTTATTATTGTAGAGTATGAGTGAATAAAAGCTATATCAACAATGAGCTACATACAAAATTGGTATGCATATGTTGGGCAAAATCTTTGGTTGAATTCTACACTGGTGTCAATGAGGTTGGGCAAAAAACAACTAGTAGTAAAAGAAGAATTATGTAGAGTGTAAATTTAAAAACAATTGGATATTACAGTGGTTTGGGAGACATTCACAGTTTGATGATCTGAAATAGAGAGACCCCCTTGAGTAATTGGTACATACAGGAGAGACCTCAGAAAGCCACACCTTAGGAGTAGAATGAAACTAAATCTAGAATAAAAGTTACTGTAAACCCGCCCTAGCAGGATGAAAAGCAATCCTCAGAATGATCATTTAAAAAACTGTCTTCTAGAATAAAACATTCTTTTATAGAAGACAAAATTTACACAACCAACAATGCCGTATTACAATTTTCATCATCCAATCAAAAATTACATGTAAAGAAGTAGGGCAGGGCGGATGTAGTGGCTCACGCCTGCAATCCCAGCACTTTGAGAGGCTGAGGCGGGCAGATCACAAGGTCAGGAGATCAAGACCATCCGGGCTAACACGGTGAAACTCTGTCTCTACTAAAAATACAAAAATTAGCCAGGTATGGTGGCATATGCATGTAGTCCCAGCTACTCGGGAGGCTGAGGCAGGACAATCGCTTGAACCCGGGAGGTGGAGGTTGCAGTGAGCCAAGCTTGTGCCACACTGTACTCCACCTGGTCAACAGAGTGAGACTCTGTCTCAAAAAGAAAAGAAAAGTAGGGCAATAAACTCATAGTCAGTAGATACATCAATCAGCAGAATTGAACTCAGAAATGGCATAAATTAAGGGCCAAACAATATTTTGTTATATAAGAGGCCATAATGTAAATATTTTAGGCTTTGAAGGCTGCCTATGGTCTTTATTGTATGTTTTTCTGTTTTGTTTTGCTGTGTATTTGTGTGTGTGTGTATTTAACAATACTTCACAATATGCAAACCATTCTTAACTCGTGGATTGTACCAAAAAAGTTCCATGGACGATAGTTTCTGAGCTGTTATATACTGATAGAATGAAAAGAAAAGGAATTTAAATTAGTATAAATATGTTTAATAAAAGAAAATATGAACATAATTAGAAGAAAAAAATAAAACCTATTTATAAAAGAAGCAAATGGAACTTCTTGAGATGAAAAATAGAATATCTGAAGCAATAAAATCACTAAATGAGTTTTAAGTGCGTGATAGATACCATAGAAGAAAATGTTTAGTGACAATCAGAGCACTAGAACCGATTTAAAAAATGAACAGAGATTCAGTGACATGTTGGACATTAATAAGCTCTCTAGCACACGTGTAATTGAAGTACTTAATGGTGAGGAAGGTAGGGCATAACATAATTTTGAATAAATAAGTTTGAAAATTTCTTAAATTTGGTGATATACATACATCTACACATTCAAAAAGCTCAGTGAAACCTAAACTGAATATGAATAAATGAAACCACATCTAGACGTATCATAGTCTAACTACTAAAACCCAGTAATGAAGAGAAAGTCTTCAGAGGAAAATGATATATTACATACAAGGTAACAAATTTAATTGACTTCTCATTATATATAATGCAAACCAAAAGCTGATGGGATGATATTCTTAGAGAGTTGAGAAAAAAGTTAATCTAGAATCTGTATCTACCAAAAGTGTCTTTCAAAAATGAAGGTTAAATGAGACCTTTGTAGAATAACAAAAGCTGAGAGAATTTGTCACTGGGGACTTGCACTAAAAGATATGTTCAAGAAAGTTCTTCAGGCTTAAGGAAAAGGATATTGGATAGAGATATTTGCACAAGGGAAAGAAGAGTTTCTTAAATAGTTAATATGTGAATAAATATAAAACTAATTATTCATTAAAATTGTATTAAACTATATTTGATTAAAGAAAAAATAGTAAAATGTATAATGGGGTATATAATATGTGGAAGTAAAATTACTATTTATTTTTCAGTGGAATTAAGTAATCTAGGTTTTAAAGAGATTATATGCTTTCTTCTTCTTCTTTTATTTTAGGTTCCAGGGATACATGTGCAGGTTTCTTGCATGGGATAAATTGCATGTCGCTGAGGGTTGGTGTACAATGATCCCATCACCCAGGTAATGAGCATGATACCTCATAGGTAATCTTCCAACCAATACCCCCTTTCAAGCAGTCTCCAGTGTCTATTGTTCCCATCTTTTGTCCATGTGTATTCAGTGTTTAGCTCCCATGTATAAGTGAGAACAGGCAGTATTTGGTTTTCTATTCCTGCTACTTCACTTAGGATAATGGCCCCCAGCTGCATCCATGTTGCTGCAAAAGACATAATTTCATTTTTAATGGCTGTGTAGTATTCCATGGTGTATATGTACTACATTTTCTTTATCCATTCCTCCATCAATGGGCATTGAGGTTGATTCCATGTCTTTGCTATTGTGAATAGTGCTACAGTGAACATACAAGTGCATGTGCCTTTTTGATGAAATGATTTGTTTTCTTTTGGGTGTATACCCAATAGTGGGATTGCAGAGTCAAATGGTTGTTCTGTTTTAAGTTCTTTGAGAAATTTCCACACTGTCCTTCACAGCAGCTGAACAAATATGAATTCCCACCAGCAGTGCATAAGTCTTCCCTTTTCACTGCAACCTTGCCAGCATCTGTTGTTTTCTTTACTTTTTAATAATAGCCATTCTGACTGGGATTAGATTATATTTCATTGTGGTTTTGATTTACATTTCTCTAATGATTAATGATGATGAGCATTTTTTTCATATATTTGTTGGCTGCATGTATATAGAAGTAAAATTATTGACAAGAATAGCACAAAGGGCAGGAAGGCAGAAATTGAAGTATATTGTTTTAATGTTTGTACATTGTACATAAATCTGTGGCATGCCAAAGACATGATTCCAGAAAAAGGTATCTAAATAAAAATGTCTGAAGGATATTGTTATTTGGAAATATTCTATATGAAGATTTTCTTAGTTCCTTTACTATCAGAAGTAGGTACTGTAAAAGAATCTGGATCATATACCACTCACTATTTGCCAAAGATGAATTAAGTTTGATTCTGAAATATATATATGGGGGAAAACCCCAAGTGTATTATTCTTCTTGTGATGGGTAACACTAAGCAGATATACTGTGTTTGATTAAAACATACCTGGGGAATAATTGGTGCTAAATATGGATACTTGACAAACAGTAGTATAATATTTGAATCCTGAAAAGGAAGTCAAAGTTTGCTTTTTCTCACACATAACAAAGAAGAGAGAATAAAATTTTATCAAGGGGATGAATGCCAAGAAAATGTCATCAACAAGTGAGAGGAGTATCTGTAACAAACAAAGAATATCCAGGGGAAGGAGACTTCTAGGAGAGTTTCCTTGAATTTCCATACCAGAAAATCCCAAATGTGTTATGGAATCTTTTTTTCCATGTGTGTAATAGTATAGGATTCTTCACGTACTTTTATCCCTTTCACCTTCTGGATGGATTTGGGAAATTCTTGCAAGCAAGTCAAAGTGGGATTTCACAGAATGCATATTCCACAAGGACATGTCTATGTATTTGCCTTATTCACTTGTAATAAGTGATACAATTTGCCTTAAGTGAAGTGCACAAGTGGGTGCTGAAACTTTTAATTCAAGAACCATAACATTGGATGAGAATCAATGTCTGTTTTAAGTCTTAATGCTCACACAAATAAGATATTTCTTAAAAATCACAGGAGCAAGATACTTATTTCATATATAGAAGTCTGAAGCTGAAATAGTGCTACTAAATAATCTGGCTAGTTAACGAAGATTTAAGAGTTATTATAATATTATTCAAAGGCAAGTAGTAATATGTATATATGACTATATTCATAGACCAGAGAAGTAAACATTTTCTGAGAGGCATTCTTTGAGAATAATTTTACCAGGAAAGGAGTTAATAGTTTGAAGAAATGAAATTCAGCACCAGCAAATGAATGGCAGGAGATTCCATGTTTGTCTCTTTGCCAAAGTAGCAGGCTTGTTTTTAAGCTTATATAACCATTTATATTTTAAGCAGGTTTCTGAGAAATTGAAAGACAGCTTGGAAAGCTGGTGCTTTTTTCTTCAAAACAGACAAACTTTTAAAATTACTTTTTAACATGAAGCCAGTAGAACAGATTCCCTAGTTTGAAGTATAACAAATTCATTGACTCTTAAATGTTAAAGGACCTAGTATTTCATGCCCTAGTCATTGAAGATTCTCAGAGAATGCAAGTCTCTGTTACCAAGGGGAATACATGATGGTGGCTGGAGAGAGACAATAAACAAAAAAGACTCTGTCATGTTAGTGCTCTGAAGTACTAATAGGTTAAATAATCAAAGTAAAGAGATATGGACAGAGAATGGATGGGGTGAGCTATTTAGTTAGAGTAGTTAAGGAAGGTCTCTCTTTTAAGGTTGTATTTGAACATAAACTTGAATGAAGCGATGCAGAGATGAAATGATATTTATCTATCTTACAGATGCATAGATACATAGATTTAGTTATAGATAATTCTCCAGGTAGAAGATATAGCAATCGCAAAGTCTCTGGAGTAGAAGAGTACCTGGCACATTCAAAAAACAGCATGAAAACAACACAGCAGTGCTCTAGGGCACGGTGTAATCGGGTGATAGGAGATAGGTACAGAGAAAGGAAAGGGGGCCAGAACATGTAGGCAGCTGTAAGCAATAATAAAAACTTTGGAATTTATTCTGAGTAAGATGGAATGATCTGGGAAATATTGCGCTGAAAAGTGATAATCTGAGCGTTGTTGTGAGAAATAGACAGTAGTAAGGTAAGCAAGAAGGGTAATTGCAGATAACTTCAATATCCAGGCAAAAACCAATTTTGGCTTGGACTAGGGGCTGATATTGGTAAAAAATTGTTAGATTCTCAAAGTATTTTGAAGTAAAAACCAATGTGATTTGTTAATAGATCAAATCCGGGGTGTGAAAGACGGGGAGGTAACAAGGAAGACTTAAAGACTTTTGGCTTAAACTGTTGGAAGAGTGGAATTCTATTTATTGATACAGTGCAAATAAGGGAAAAACAGGAATAAGGGGAGAAGAATGAAGAGTTTAGTTTTTCAAAGTTAATTTTGAGATGTCTTTTAGGCATTTAAGAATTGGTGTCAAAAACAGAATTGGGTATGAGTAAACAGTGGATATATTTCAAGGAGAAGTAAGAGTGGATTTTGAACCTGAAAGTTATTAGCATAAAGATGATATTTAAAACCATGGGAAGACTTTGTTGGTATATAGAGAAAAGAAATGATCCCATAACCAAGTTCTAAGATGTCCTGTTGTTTACAGATTGGAAATCTGAGATGGAGATAGGAAAGAATGCTGAGAATAAGTGAGCAAAGGATGAGAACCTAGAGTTAGGGTAAAGAGTAAGGTGTAGTTCAAGAAGAATGGCATGATGAGCTATGCCAAATGCCGCCAATTATTAACTATTCATTGGCAGATGGTAAATCGGATACCGCCGCTATTCATTGCCTCTGTTCTTTGCTGATTCTTCATGAGAGCCTCTTACTATATATCAGGACTTCCCTCCTGGATGGCAATACCAATTGGTCAAAAGAGGGAGTCATCCAACGTTTAAAGGTCCCAGGAGGTGAAATCTGATTTACATAACAAGTACTACTTCTATACACAAAACAGTGTATTTTGTGATGCTTTCTCCTTTTTTTATAACAAACTCCTGTCCTCTCAAAGAATGTGAGTCATTAGAGAAGAAAAAAAGGAACACTGTGGAAAATTAAAGTATCCAAAAAATATGTCAAAAATTCCACTTGGGAAGACATTGCTGCTTTATCATTAGTCCAATGCTCTTCAAAAATTAACCCAGAGGAGATTTCAGTTACACTACTCGTGAACTTGAACATGGCATTCAGACATTCTACTCATGAACTTGAAATTAGATTTTAGGGAAGTAAGTGTTATTGAACTAAAAGTGTGCCTTTATAGACTCTCCTTGTCTACGATGTGTATCTATTTTTTCCGCTAATAACAATCAAGTAATTATTGTGTATTTGAGTAAACATAATCCATGTTTGACCTACTCTAGTCATCATTTTAACCTTTTGTGTTCATAAATATAATAGATAAATGCTGTCTTTTAAAGTAACATCAAACTTATATACTTCAGTATAATGTATTTGAACATTATAACATGATCATTTAAACATGGCTTTCTATAATGACCATAGAACCTGTTTTAACACACTGTGGTTAAATTTCTCTCATTGGTATAAAGCTTACAAAATAACATGAAAAGTTTTGATGACAGAAAATATCTAATATTAAACTAAACCCAAGTTCTGTCAGCTCTCCGTATCTTTGGGTGCCACATCTATAGATTCAATCAACCTCAGATAAAAATATTTAGACAAAAAATTACATCTGTACTGAACATGTGCAACTGTTTTCTTGACATTATTCCCTAAACAATACGGTATAACTATTTGCATAACATTTACACTGTATTAGTTATTATAAGTAATTTAGAGATTATTTAAGTATGCAGAAAGATGTGTGTTGGTTATATGCAAATACTATGCCACTTTAGCTCAGAGATTTGATATCTGTGGATTTTGGTATACTTGGAGAGTCCTGGAACCAATCCCTGTGGATACTGAGGGACGACTGTAATTGAGATTCTTTATAAGCTTAAAACCAAACTTACAATGAAAAATCAAGAAAGAGAGCTCAGATAAAAAGAATGTCTTTGCTCACAGAAAAACTACAAAACCAGAAGGGCTGTTTCCATTGAGTCTTCTTTTCTTCAGAAAGTATACAGACAGTAACTGGTATATGAGTTGGATTTGGGGCTACAATAGCATACATGAGACTCAGCCAAGGACAGCCCTTTTAAAACCTCAGGCAAAGAAAAATTACAGGCTACTGTTTTCCTAAGGCAAAGAAAAATTATAGGCTAGTGTGACTCTGGGTCCCACTAATGGATTCTCTATGGGGTCTTAGCAATGTGTGTATGGGAAGGCGGAGCATGAACTGGTTTCCCACAGTAATTTGATGCCACAAGCAGTTCTGTTCTAATGGAGTTATAATAGACTCTTTACTTCAAACAAACATTGATGTTAGTGGACATTAATTTTCATGGTGTTTTCCTCTGAGAAAGGAGGGATTTTGTTCAGGACAATAAGACCTTGTTTCAATTTGTGAGATGAAAGTTTTCAGAGAGAGAGAAAAAAAGAAGAGTCTATGCTTTTATGCTTTATCCAAGATTCGTCTCAATTCTTTTCTGCTTTGTCCTCTGGCCATATCTATATTCGTGATTTATTGCAGAGTAATTGATGGCTTTGCCAAATGGTGGTACACTGTAGTCTTTACAATGCATTGTGGTCTTTATGATGTTTGCAATGAGATAAAAAAGAATGCAAACCACTATTTTTTTAGTATAGCTCCTGAAATTCCATATCCCTTCACAAGTGTACTATGTCAAGTACAAATCAGTCTGTACTTTGCTGTGCCTTAAAAATCTTTAGTAGCTTTCCTTTATCAACATAGTAAGATCCAAACCCTTTAGTATGGCAGACAAGTCCTTTCTTCATCTGGCCTTTCTATGTGAAACATCTCTCAGTTTACCTGATCTCTATGTTATTTCTTGCCTGTGTGTTTTTTTAAATTCTGTATCCTGTGCCTAGAATTACTTTCCCTTTTCTTCGTCCTCCAGTTGCCTGTGTTACCTGTAGAAACAGCCTTTACTCCTCTAGGAAGCCTTTCCCCGATCATCCAGGTTATGCAATATATGTCTCCTGTGTTCTCACTCTGGCATATATCTGTAAGTGTACTTGCTACATTAAATTATCACTAATTCTATTTTTTCTCTGTCCCCCCAAATACTGTGGTCTCCTTAAAAGCAGGAAATGTTAACCATTAATTCTTTGTCAAGAGCAATGGCTAGCTAAAACATGAGCAATCACAAAATAAATGTTTGTCAGGTGAATGAATGAATGAACCAATGGTTAGTTTTAGGCACTACCAGTTCTAATAGGTTTAGTGCTCTTTTTTTTATCCAGCCTCTCCTAAACACTTTAAAACAAATACATCTTGAAGGATGTACCATGCATTCCATTATGATTTAGTTTGGAAGGAGTTTGGTGTACTGTAACAACCGAAGGTATTAGTGTGCCCAGAGAGAAAGCATATTTGAAGCAGAGTTGTAATTATAACAAAGGAAGAGTCCTAGCTCATGATTTATTGCCTGAAAGTTTCTAATGTGAGTACAATTAGTGCACTCTTAGAATGGCTCCAAATGATGAAGGATTTAATTATATGAGGAGCTCTACCTCCAGTGCTGGAGATATAGACATAAATTTGTGTTTCTATTTAATTTACTTGAAAGAGTTTTGATTTTAGCCACAAGTTTGAATTTAAATGAATATAACTGGAAGCTATAAAGTCCATTGTTCCTGAGAATCCAATGATTTGAGATAAAAATGTTTACATTTGTTCAATTCAAAGAAATAGCCTAGTTCTCATACTAAACAACAAACCCACTTTTTCTTTCTCTTCAGGCAGCTGTCTCAGAGGGATTTTCATACAACCTTCTAATCTATTTCTTTACTTTTAATGAGTAAAATATCCTAGGTGTTATAAAATCGGGAAGAATTATATTTATATTATTTGTTTTACTTATAGAAATTTGTATATATTCATTATTTAATTTAGTATATTTTAATTCTGAAAATAAGAACTTGTAACTATTTGAGATAGTTTCTTTATTAATTTAAATTTTTGTTGAGAAAAAATTCATATAAATTTACCTTTTTAATCATTTTAAATGTACAATTCAGTGATTTTTTTTGTATATTTGCAATGTTGTGCAATCAACACCACTATCTAATTTCAGAATATTTTCATCACCCCAGAAGACACCTCATATTCATTGAGCAGTTATACCCCAGTCTCCTTTCTTTCAAGGCCCTGTCAACAAGCTACTATTTGTCTCAACGGATTGAGTATTATGGCATTTTATATAAAAGGTATCATGTAACTTGTGACTTTTTCACTCTGTGACTGGCTTCTTTCACTTAGCGTAATTGGCTATTATGAATAATTGTGATAAGACCATTCATCTACACGATTTTATATGGCCATACCTTTTATTTCTCCTTGATAGATATCTAGAAGTAAAATTGCATAGTAACTCAATGTTTAACTTTTAAGTAACTACTAAATGTTTTTCTACGGTGGCTTCAATATTTTACATTCCTACCAGCAATGTGCGAGGCTTCCAGTTTCTTCACATCTTTGTCAACACCTGTTATTTTCTGATTTTAAAAAAATTATAGCCATCCTAGTGAGTTAAGAAGTGGCATCCCATTGTGTTTATAATTTCAATTTTGCTGACTAATGTTCTTGACTAGTGTTGTTGAGCATCTTTTTTATTGTTATAATTTAAGTTCTGGGATACATGTGTAGAATGTGCAGGTTACATAGGTATACATGTGCCATGGTGGTTTGCTGCACCCATCAAGCCATCATCTAGGTTTTTAGCCCACATGCATTAGGTATTTGTCCTAATGCTCTCCCTCCTCTTGCTCCCAAAACCCGATGGGCCACAGTGTGTGATGTTCCCCTCCCTGTGTCCATGTGTTCTCATTGTTCAACTCCCACTTATGAGTGAGAACATGTGGTGTTTAGTTTCTCTTTTCCTTGTTAGTCTTGCTGAGAATGATGGTTTCCAGCTTCATCTGTGTCCCGAAAAGCGTGACATTAACCATTCTTTTTAATGGGCTGATAGTATTCCATGGTGATAGTTCCGACATTTTCTTTATCCAGTCTATCTTGATAGGCATTTGGGTTTGGTTCCAAGTCCCTTGCTATTGTAAATAGCACTGCAATAAACATACGTGTGCATGGCGTCTTATAGTAGAGAATGATTTATAATCCTTTGGGTATATCCCCAGAAATGGGATTGCTGGGTCAAATGGTATTTCTGCTTCTAGATTCTCGAGGAATAACCACACTGTCTTCCACAATGGTTGAACTAATATGCACTCCCACCAACAGTGTAAAAGCATTCCTATTTCTTCACATCCTCTCCAGCATCTGTTGTTTCCTGACTTTTTTTTTTTTTCTTTTTTGAGATGAGTCTCACTCTGTCACCCAGGCTGGAGTGCAGTGGTGCCATCTCGGTTCACTGAAAGCTCCACCTCCTGGGTTTGCACCATTCTGCTGCCTCAGCCTCCCGAGTAGCTGGGACTACAGGCACCTGCCACCATGCCAGGCTATTTTTTTGTATTTTTAGTAGAGACAGGGTTTCAGAGTGTAATGCAGGATGGTCTCCATCTCCTGCCCTCGTGATCCACCCACCTCAGCCTCTCAAATTGCTGGGTGTGAGCCACCACTCCTGGCCATTTCTTGACTTTTTAATGATCGCCATTCTAATTGACATGAGATGATATCTCACTGTAGTTTTGACTTGCATTTCTCTACTGACCAGAGATGATGAGCTTTTTTTCATATTTTTGTTGGCCACATAAATGTCTTCTTTTGAGAAGTGTCTGTTCATATCATTCACACACATTTTGATGGGATTGTTTGGTTTTAACTTGTAAATTTGTTTAAGTTCCTTGTAGATTTTGGATATTAGAGTTTTGCCAGATAGATAGACTGCAAAAATTTTCTTTCATTCTGTAGGTTGCCTGTTCACTCTGATGATAGTTTATTTTGCTATGCAGAAGCTCTTTAGTTTAATTAGATCCCTTTTGTCAATTTTGGCTTTTGTTGACATTGCTTTTGGTGTTTTAGTCATGAAGTCTTTGCCCATGCCTATGTCTTGAATGGTATTGCCTAGGTTTTCTCCTAGGGTTTTTAATAATTTTAGGTTTTATATTTAAATATTTAATCCATCTTGAGTTAATTTTTGTATGAGGTGTAAGGATGGTGTCCAGTTTCAGTTTTCTGCATATGGCTAGCCAGTTTTACCAGCACAATTTATTAAATAGTGAATCCTTTCCCCATTGCTTGTTTCTGTCAGGTTTGTCAAAGATCAGATGGTTGTAGATGTGTGGTGATATTTCTGAGGCTTCTGTTCTATTCCATTGGTCTATATCTCTGTTTTGGTACCAGTACCATGCTGTTTTGGTTACTGTAGCCTTGTACTATAGTTTGAAATCAGGTAGTATGATGCTTTCAGCTTTGTTCTGTTTGCTTAGGATTGTCTTCGCTATACGGACTCTTTTTTTTTTAGTTTTTTCGAAATCTGTGAAGAAAGTCAGTGGTAGCTTGAAGGGAATAGCATTGAATCTATAAATTACTTTGGGCAGTATGGCCATTTTCATGATATTGATTCTTCCTATCCACGAGCATGGAATGTTTTTCCATTTGTTTGTGTCCTCTCTTATTTCCTTGAGCAGAGGTTTGTAGTTCTCCTTGAAGAGGTCCTTCACTTCCCTTGTAAGTTGTATTCCTAGGTATTTTATTCTCTTTGTAGCAATTGTGAATAGGAGTTCACTCATGATTTGGCTCTCTGTTGGTCTATTATTGGTGTATAAGAATGCTTGTGATTTTTGCACATTGATTTTGTATCCTGAGACTTTGTTGAAATTGCTTAACAGCTTAAGGGAATTTTGGGCTGAGACGGTGGGGTTTTTTAAATATACAATCATGTCAGTTGCAAACAGGGACGATTTGACTTCCTCTGTTCCTATTTGAAAACGCTTTATTTCGTTCTCTTGCATGATTTCCCTGGCTAGAGCTTCCAATACTATGTTGAATAGGAGTGGTGAGAGAGAGCATCCTTGTCTTGTGCTGATTTTCAGCTTTTGCTCATTCAGTATGATATTGGCTATGAGTCTGTCATAAATAGCTCTTATTATTTTGAGATATATTCCGTCAATACCTAGTTTTTGAGTGTTTTAGCATGAGGGGTGTTGAATTTTATCAAAGGCCTTTTTCTGCATCTATTGAGATAATCTTTTTTTATTGGTTCCGTTTATATGATGGATTACCTTTATTAATTTTTGTATATTGACCCAGCCTTGCATACCAGGGATGAAGCCTAGTTGATCATGGTGGATAACCGTTTTGATGCACTGCTGAATTCAGTTTGCCAGTATTTTATTAAGGATTTTTGCACCAATGTTCATAAGGGATGTTGGCCTGAAATTTTTGTTGTTGTTGTGTCTCTGCTAGGTTTTGGTATCAGGATGATGCTGACTTCATACAGTGAGTTAGGGAGGAGTCCCTCTTTTTCTACTGTTTGGATTAGTTTCAGAAGGAATGGTACCAGCTCCTCTTTGTACCTCTCGTAGAATTCGGCTGTGAATCCATCTGGTCCTGGGCTTTTTGTTTTGTTTGTTTGGTATTAATTACTGCCTCAATTTCAGAACTTGTTATTGGTCTGTTCAGGGATTTAACTTCTTCCTGGTTTAGTCTTGGGAGGGTGTATATGGCCAGGAATTTATCCATTTCTTCTAGACTTTCTAGTTTATTTGCTTAGAGGTATTTATAGTATT
>NW_016805121.1:38205-108963 GCF_001698545.2 Rhinopithecus bieti | reverse complement strand
CTTCTTTAGTTCTGCTCTGACCTTAGTTATTTCCTGTCTTCTGCTAGCTTTTGATTTTGTTTGCTCTTGCTTCTCTAGTTCTTTTAATTGTGATGTTAAGGTATATATTTTAGATCTTTCCCACTTTATGAAGTGGGCATTTAGTACTATACATTTCCCTCTAAACACTACTTTAGCTGTGTTTCAGAGATTCTGGTACATTGCCTCTTTGTTCTCATTGGTTTCAAATAACTTATTTATTTCTGTCTTAATTTCGTATTTACCCAGTAGTCATTCCAGAGCAGGTTGTTCAATTTCCATGTAAGTGTGTGGTTTTGAGTGAGTTTCTTAATCCTGAGTTCTAATTTGATTGAACTGTGGTCTGAGAGACTGTTTGTTATGATTATCATTCTTTTGCATTTGCTGAGGAGTGTTTTACTTCCAATTATGTGGTTGATTTTAGAATAAGTGCTATGTGGTGCTGAGAAGAATGTATATTCTGTTGATTTTGGGTAGGGAGTTCTGTACATGCGTATTAGGTCCTCTTAGAGCTGAATTCAAGTCCTGAATATCCTTGTAAATTTTCTGTCTTGTTGATTTTTCTAATATTGACAGTGGGATGTAAAAGTCTCCCACTATTATTATAGTGTGGGAATCTAAGTCTCTTTGTAGGTCTCTAAGAACTTGCTTTATGAATCTAGGTGCTCCTGTATTGGGTGCATATATATTTAGGATAGTTAGCTCTTTTGTTGTATTGCCCCTTTACCATTATGTAATGTCCTTCTTTGTCTTTTTTGATCTTGTTGATTTAAAGTCTGTTTTATCAGAGACTAAGGATTGCAACTCCTGCTTTTCTTTGCTGTGCATCTGCTTGGTAAATATTCCTCCATCCCTTTATTTTGAGCCTATGTGTGTCTTTGCACATGAGATGGGTCTCCTGAATACAGCACACCGATGGGTCTTGACTATCCAGTTTGCCCGTCTGTGTCTTTTAATTGGGACATTTACCCTATTTACCTTTATATTGTTATATGTGAACCTTATCCTGTCATCATGATGCTAGGTGGCTATGTTGCACATTAGTTAATGTAGTTTCTTCATAGTGTAGTTGGTCTTGATATTTTGATATGTTTTTGCAGTGGCTGGAACCAGTTTTTCTTTTCCATAATTAGTGCATCTTCAGGAGTTCTCGTAAGACAGGCCTGGTGGTGCCAAAATCCCTCAGCATTTGCTTGTCTGGAAAGGATTTTATTTCTCCTTCACTTATGAAGCCAACTTTGGCTGGATATGAAGTTCTGGGTTGAAAATTATTTTCTTTAAGAATGTTGAATATTGGCCCCCACACTCTTCTGGCCTGTAGAGTTTCTGTGGCCCCCACACTCTTCTGGCTTGTAGAGTTTCTACAGAGAGATCCACTGTTAGTCTGATGAGCTTTCCTTTGTAGGTGACCTGACCTTTCTCTCTAGCTGCCCTTAACATTTTTTCCTTCATTTCAACCTTGGAGAATCTGACGATTATGTGTCTTTGGGTTGCTCTCCTCGTGGAGTATCTAAGTGGTGTATCTAAGTGGTGTTCTCTGTATTTTCTGAGTTTGATTGTTGGCCTATCTTGCTAGGTTGGGGAAGTTCTCCTGGATAATATGTTGAAGTGTGTTTTCCAACTTGCTTCCATTCTCCCCATCACTTTCAGGTATACCAACCAATCATAGGTTTGGTCTTTTCACATAGTCCCATATTTCTTGGAGGCTTTGTTGTTCCTTTTCATTATTTTTTTTCTAATCTTGTCATCACACTTTATTTTATTAAGTTGATATGTATCTCTGATATCCTTTCTTCCACTTGATCAATTCTGCTATTGATACTTCTGTATACTTCATGAAGTTCTCTTGCTTTGCTTTTTCAGATCTATCAGGTCATTTTTGTTCTTCTCTAAACTGGTTATTCTAGTAAGCAGGTCCTGTAACCTTTTATCAAGGTTTTTAGCTTCCTTGCATTGGGTTACAACATGCTTCTTTAGCTGAGAGGAGTTTGTTATTACCCAAACTTCTGTCAATTCATCAAAGTCATTCTCCAGTTTTTTGCCCTTGCTGGAGAGGAGTGGCGATCACTTGGAGGAGGAGAGGCATTCTGGTTTTTAGAATTTTCAGCATTTTCATGCTAATTTTTCCTCATCTTCATGGATTTATCTACCTTTGGTCTTTGATGCTGATGACCTTTGGATGGGTCTTTTGTGTGGGCATCCTTTTTGTTCATGTTGGTGTTATTGCTTTCTGTTTGCTGGCTTTCCTTCTAACAGTCGGGCCTCTCTTCTGCAGGTCTGCTGGAGTTTGCTAGAGGTCCACTCCAGACCCTGTTTGCCTAGGTGTCACTAGTGGAGGCTGCAGAATAGCAAAGATTTCTTTCTGCTCTTTCCTCTGGAAGCTTTGTCCCAGAGGGGCACCCACCTGATGCCTGCCAGAGCTCTCCTGTATGAGGTGTCTGTTGACGCATGCTGGGAGGTGTCTCCTTAGCAGAGCTTGTCCTTGCTAAGCAGTCTGTCCCTTAACAGAGCTTGAGCACTGTGCTAGGAGATCTGCTGCTGTCTTCAGAGCTGGCAGGCTGGGACATTTAAGTCTATTGAAATTGTGCCCACTGCCACCCTTGTTCCCAGGTGCTCTGTCCCAGGTGCAAAAACCATAGGAAAAGCATAATATCTGGGTCAGATAGCACAGTTCCTCACAGCTTCCCTTGGCTAGGGGAGGGAGGTCTCCAGCCCTTTGCACTTCCCAGGCAAGGCAAAACCCTTCCCTGCTTCTGCTTGCCTTCCATGGGCTGCGCCCACTCTCTAACCAGTCCCAATGAGATGAACAGGTTACCTCAGTTGGAAATGCAGAAATCACCCACCTTCTGTGTTGATCTCGTTCAGAGCTGCAGACTAGAGCTGTTCCTATATGACCATCTTACTAGATCCATTGAGCATCTTTTCATGTGCTTACTGTCCATTTGTGTAGCTTCTTTGAAGAAATGGCTATTCAACTCTTGTCCATTTTGAAATGTATTCTTTTTTGCTGCTCTTGTTGAGTTGTTAGAGTTATATTTTCTGAACTGGTGTTGTAAAATTGAAAAGAATTTTATTATTTTATTTGTTTTATTATAGAAATGTTTTTATCAGATACATGACTGATAAACAAATTATCAGTTGGATAATTTGAGATATATGACTTGCAAATATTTTTCCCATTTTGGCGGCTGCATTATTACTTTTTTTTACAGTAAAGTGAATGTAAATTTATTAAGAAAGTAAAGGAATAAAAGAATGCCTACTCCATAGACAGAGCAACCCGAAGGGCTGCTGGCTGTCCCTTTTTGTGATTATTTCTTGATTATATGCTAAACAAGGGGTGGATTATTCATGTCTCCCCTTTTTAGCCCACATAGGGTAACTTCCTGACATTGTCTTGGCATTTGTAAACTGTCACGGCACTAGTGGAAATGCAGTAGTGAGGACAACCAGAGGTTACTCTCATCACCATCTTGGTTATGATGTGTTTTAGCTGGCTTCTGTACTGCAACCTGTATTATCAGCAAGGTCTTTATGACCTTTATTTTGTGCCTACCTTCTCTTTCCTCCTGTGACTTAAAATGCCTAACCATCTGGGAATGCAGCTGAGTAGGTCTCAGCCTTATTTTACCCAGCCTCTATTCAAGGTGGAGCTGCTCTGGTTCAGATGCTTCTGACATTTCCCGCCCCTCCCCCCTCCATTTTGTAAGGAATCCTTAATCTTATGGGTTATAGAGGGATGAAGATTCATCTTCTGTAACTTCTTCATGTTGGGTGAGATGATATTCCTGCCTAACTATTAGGGTTTCTTGTATTTAGGGGAGAGAGGAGCTCAGTCAGAAAACATCAGTACTTCAGTACACTGAGAGCCATTCATAACACCAAGTTCCACAAAAGGTGACACCTGGAAGATTAATAAGTGTTCAATTTAAGAAAACATTTAGTAAGCTTATTCGGCATTCCTACACAAAGTATGACAGCAATATATTCCACAAAAGTAAAGCAAAATAAGTAAAATTATCCCAAGTAAGCTAAGTAAGAAGGCTTTCCATGAACTGGGTAACTGCTGGAACCAAGCCAACTTGGGGTTGCTAGTTGGTTCCAACATGTGCCTAGAATTAGGATATTGATCCCAATTTTTACATTACCCATTCCTCTTGTTTCTTCTGAGCAGCAGTCAGAGATCACTCGTTGGTTCACGGGAATGAAAAAGGTTAGCCTAAATGCAGACAAAACTTAAAATAGCTGATGAGACTAGCATCTAATAACAAGTGTACCATAATTCTTGAAACATAATTTTCTCTCTCCAGTTTCCCATTTTACTAAAACAAGTCATGGTAGGACCAATTTGCTTTATTATAATTGGCCTAATTATTTGTATAAAGTACAGTAAGAATCATTATTTTTCACATAAGCTCTTTTAAAATTGGCTTTGATGGAACTCTGTTCCATAGAAGGAATCTCAGATAAGGCTTTTTTTATAAAAGCAAAGCCGAGACATCAGTTTGTACCCTCAAATATCTATGAGTTGCTTAAATTCCTCTCATCTTGAGATCCCAAGATAGCTTGGGGCTCCTTTGCCTGTCAGAATGTGGCATTCTCTATTTACCACAGATCAAGAACCCTGTACAAGGACCGTGTACACAAGGTATGAGGCCAGTTTTCCCAAAGGGCTTTTATTGACTTTGTAAGTCAAATTTGATACCTTAGAAGAAAGCACATCATTCCAGTCATAGCCCTGGTAAAATAAGCAGTTTCTCCAATTATGTCCTGTTGCTAAAGAAAACAGATTCTTTTTTTTTTTTTCAGTGGGGGAAACAGAGTGTCACTCTGTCACCCAAGCTGGAGTGCAGTGGCATGATCTCAGCTCACTGCAACCTCCGCCACCCAGGTTCAAGCGATTCTCCTGCCTCAGCCTCCTGAGTAGCTGGGATTACAGGCATGCACCACCACACCCAGCTAATTTTTGTATTTTTAGTAGAGATGGGGTTTCATCATGTTGGTTGGCCTGGTCTCAAACTGCTGACCTGCTGATCCACCTGCCTTGGCCTGCCAAACTGCTGGGATTACAGGCATGAGCCGCCATATTGGCCAGAAAACAGATTCTAATTGCACTTATGCAAATAACTATATTGCCACAAGTTAAGACTCACAAATAGTTTCCAAATTCTGGAGAAACCTTTTAAAGCCCTTTACAGTTCTTGTTAAAGAGCTTTCATTCCAATTTTTTTATTCCAGTGTTCAATTTACAGAAAACTGAATAATGCCCCTTTTACTTTAGCCAACATGTTCACAGACAGAATTTCTTTTACAATTAATTTTTCACAAGCCTGCCATAACTTGCTTAAACCTTCAGCTTTTTTTCGAACTTAAAACAATCCTTTAACCTTTTGATCTAGGCAAACAAAACAAAACAAAACAAACAAACAAAAAAACCATTTTCATGCCTCCTTATAATCTTTCACCAAAAACACATTTCACTGTTTTTATATACCCTGCATGTGAAATGATTTCTTCAGTAGTCTCAATTATATGTTACACTGTTAACTCTTAGTGACTTTTACTTTTGGTTAAAACCTTGGTAAGAGATTTTAATTATGTACTAGGTGTGGCTCCTAGGACCCAGACAGAAGTTCCAATAAAGTCTGATTCTTTCCAGTGTAGCTAAGGGTTATAGCTAACTCCAGGTATCATAGGCCTTATCTACCTGTAAAGCAAGGCAAGTTGTACAGTTATTTTACAGTGGCATTTTATGAAACATTTAGGAGGCCTATTAACTTTTACATTGTGCAACATTTCCTGCATAAATTCCTTTTCATGAATTATTTACTGACTTACACAGACCATCTATGACATGCTTGGATTTTCTGACTTGTCCTAAATATCCCTCTTTTTAAACAACCAGTTGTTTTACTTTAGGACAAGAATTTACCATACAGGATCCTTTCTTATATAAAATCTCTTTTCTTTATAACCTTCTTCGCGTAGCTAGGGGGCATGGCTAATTCCACATGTCCCCAGGCCTTATCTAGAATCTAATGCTAACAATTTTTAAAAGCCAAAGAAGCAGTTTATGACCTTAAAGGATTAAGCAAATCTAATAGCTAACCTGCATAATTTAGATGAAATGTTTATATTTTGAAGATATTTTATTTTACCAATAATTTTCAAAACTATTTTATTTCCCAGAGTTTACTAAAGTCACATGAACTAAAAGGCATTACACTTTTACTTTTCTGACAAATATTGGATTTAAGCTCTTATATTTTAAGCCAATTAATTAGAGCACTTTTATGTTACACACACAACATGTAAGTACACAGAAAGACAGATGATAAAGGACTTATTCCTAAGCCAGGAATTGAACTCTGAACGTGGGTGACCATTGTGATGGCAGAGGCCAAGAGAAAGTACTGCCATGTGGATACAAGGTCAAGCTCCCAAGGACGTGAATGACCAGTTTGCTGGGCCATCCTGAACAGTGGACTTATGGGGTCTTAGGCCCATGTTCAATCCTGAGATACCCCTTTTTATAAGAGAACATTACAGAAAGACACAAAGCACAACAGATTCACTACAATTTAAGATTTGCTTCAAGAACCCTTTTCCAGTTAATAAAACTTTATAGAGGAGATAAACAGTGATTTTTGCCATTTATTCAACCAATTTGCATGAAGACAGAGAGAGAGAGAGGGGCCAGAAGTCTGACTGTAAGAAATTCTTAGCCTTTTGTAGGCATGCCAGGCTTCTGGGTTCCCTTTCTCTGGGCAGCCCTAGTCACCCAGCTGGCTGCACTACAGCCCTGGGGACCAAGCCACAACACAAAGGAAAATTATCCTTTTCTATTCAGGTCAGAGCAAAACATGTGTGACAAAACCTAGACATTAGCCACTCTGCTTAGCACCCAATATCAAATTGGCAAGGCTCAAACTTGCCCCGAGTTGGGCCTCATCATCATTAATCCAACCTCTGACCAGGAATTTCACCTTGTGGTTTCTGGGTAAGATGTTCACCCTGAATAACAGAAAAGGTAGAAAAAAGAAAGGGAGAAAAGTATTGCCTGTGGCAGGGTGGAGAAGGCAAGGAGCCTCAGGGAGGTCAGAGAAAGACCCGCCCACCACAGTGACACTGAATCACCAGTTCAGGTGGCTGCTTGCCAGTTGGGAAGGGATCTTTTCTAGTAGTCTTATTAGCTCTTAAGTGTTCCCTTTTGAGGAGGAAAAAGTTCCTCATGTCCCATGGTCCTCTACATGCCTAATTCTGTCATCCATACCCATCAGCAAAGAGTGCAAGACAAATTAATCCAAAGAGAATAGCAGTTAACATCTCACAGTGCCAAATCCATTCTTAGCCAAGAGGGACTTTACTGACAGGGACCTCTAACACCCTAAATCTTAGGAAGAACTCTAACCTTCCTAAATTGGGTCTCAGGGGGCATTTAACCCACTCTGTGTTAGGAGAGACTCTAACTCCTCTAAGCTGGGCCTGTAACCCAATCCCATCCTTTACCCAGGTATATGCACCCCACTTACCCTGTCAGCCCAGTCAGATAATTTTTCTTTGGACTGGGGGTCTCTTTAGCATCATCCCTTCAGTGGTATGCCAGAAGGATGTTACTGGACCCCACGACATATCCAAAATTAGGCTTTGGGTTGGGGTTTTCCTCAGTGTTGTCCCTTCTGTGGTCACCAGAAATATGTTAGTATAGTCCCTTGGTGGTTCAGCAGAAAGATGTTACCAGAAAGCGGTCTCAGTCCAGCCAGGAAGAGAGTGTTCTTGGCTCTCACACAAGAAAGAATCTGAGGTGAATTCATACAGTAAAGTGAAAGCAAGTTTATTAAGAAAGTAAAGAAATCTTAAAGTAAGTAAAGAAAGTACTTAAAGTAAAAGAATTGCTACTCCATAGACAAAGCAGCCATATTTTCCCTTTCTAAATAATGACCTTTGATGCACAAAAGTGTTTAATTCTGATGAAATTCAAGTTTGTCTATTTTTGGTTTCTTATTCTTTGTAATCATGTTTAGGAAACCATTACTTAATACAACCTCAAAAATATGTATACTATGTTTTCTTCTAAGAGTTTTCTAGTGTAAGCTCTTAAGTGTAGGTCTCTGATCCATATTAAATTAATTTTTATACATTATATGAAGGAGGGATCCAAATTTATTCTTTTGAATGTGGGTTTGTTGTCACAGCACCATTTGTTGAAGAGTCTATCCTTTTCCTCATTGAGTGGTCTTGGAAATCTTGTCAAGTCAATTTACCATAGATACATGTATGGGTTTATCTCTAGACACTGAATCCTATTCCACTGATCTATCCTTTTGCCAGTATCACATTGTTTTGATTACTATAGCTTTGTACTAAGTTTTGAAATTTCAGAGTGAGTCCTGCTTTTTCTCTTTTCAGTTTGTTTTGGTTACATGGGGTTTCTTGCATTCCAAACAAATTTTAGAATAGGATGTCCATTTCTTAAAGCAACAAAGAACCTGGAATTTTGATAGGAATCACATTAAATCTGTAGAATGCTTTGGAGGGTATTAATATCCTAATATTAAGTATTCCAGTATAAAAACATAGGATGTCTTTACACTTATTTGTGTCTTCTTAAATTTCTTTTAGCAATGTTTTGTAGTTTTCAATGTACAAGTCTTTTACCTCTTTTGTTAAGTTTATTCCTAGGTATTTTATTCTTTGGGATGCTATTGTAAATGGAATTCTTAACTTCATTTTTTTAGATTGTTCATTGCAAGTGAATGGAAATACAACTGATTTTTGTATTTTGATGTTGTATTCTGCAAATTTGCTGAATTCATGTATTAACTCTAATGCTTTTTTTGTGAATTCTTTAGGGTTTTCTATATATAAGTTCATATTATCTGTGAGTATCATTTTCTTCTTTATTCCCAGTCCAAATGCATTTTATTTATTTCTTCCGCCTAATTGCTTTGGCTAGAATTTTCAGTATGCTATTGAATGGAAGTGGCAAGAGCAGACATTTTCTTGATCTTAGGGAGGTAAGAGTTTTAGTCTTTCACTAGTTAAGTGTATTATTAATATTGGGTTTTTCATAGGGGCCCTTAACATGTTGAGAAAATATCCTTCTATTCCTAGTTTGCTGAGGGCTTCTTATCATGAGAGAATGTTGGATTTTTTCCAAATGCATTTTCTGTATCTATTGAGATGATCAGATCTTACTTACCTTTATTTATGAATATAATTTATTATTTATTAATAATAAATGCCTTTATTTGTTAATATAGTTTATTATTAATAATAAATACCTTTATTAATATTTCTTATTGCATTGGTTGATTTTCATATGTTGAACCACACTTCATTCATGAGATAAATTCCACATATAGTGTATATTTTAATAGGCTGCTGGATTCAGTTTGCTACTATTTTGTTGAGGGTATTTGTATCTGTATTCATAAAGAATATTGGTCTAGAGTTTTCTTCTCCATTTTTTTCCTCATCTTCCTCCTTTCTCCTCCTTCTCCTCTTTCTCTCGCTCTCTCTTTTTGCCTTCTTTCTCCTCTTACCTTTTTTGTGATATTTTTTCTTTCCTGCTTTTGCTTTGGTTCGGTTTTGGTCTGGCTTTATAACCAGTGTAATACTAATCTTTATAGAATAAGTTAGGGGTATTCCCTCCTCCATCTTTTGAAAGAGTTTGAGAAGGATTTGTGTTAATCCTTCTTTGTTTGTTTCATAGAATTCACTAATGAGACTGTCTGATTCTCAGGTTTTTGTTGAGAGGTTTCTTTCTTACCAATTTAATCTGCTTACCTGTTATAGGTCTATTGATATTTTCTATTTCTTCATTAGTCAGTTTTGGTACATTGTGCATTTCTAGGAATTTGTCCGTTTCATTGAGGTTATATAATTGTTGACATACCGTTATCCATAGTATTAGAAACATTTTTATATCAGTAAGATCTGTGGTAATGTCACCACTTTATTCTTGATTTCAGTAATTCAATTCTTCTTTCTCTCTCTCTCGTTCTTTTTTTTTTTTTTTTTTTTTTTTTTTTTTGCCAGTCTGCCCAAAAGTTTGTTGATCTTTTTGAAGAACATACTTTTGGTTTCCTTAATGTTCTCCATTGTTTTTCTATTATCTATTTTGTTTATCTTTTCACTAATCATTTCTACAGTTGAATCTTGAAAACCATTGGTCTGAACTGGGTAGGCCCACTTATATGTGGATTTTTCTCAACCAACATAGATTGAAAGTACAGCATTTGTAGGATTAAAACACATTTCCAAGGGCTAACTTTTTGCATATGTGGGCTACACAGGGCCAACTGCCAAACTTGAGTATGCGCAGATTTTTGTATATGCAGAAGTCCTGAAATGAATCCCTTGTGTATCCT
Organism: Rhinopithecus bieti; assembly: GCF_001698545.2. NCBI lineage: Eukaryota > Metazoa > Chordata > Mammalia > Primates > Cercopithecidae > Rhinopithecus > Rhinopithecus bieti. Next base: position 98,572 of record NW_016805121.1, on the reverse strand, counting down.
GAGGGACAATTACATTTTCCTCTTCTTGTTTTGGGTTTCGGTTGCTCTTTTCCTACTTTTTAAAAAAGATATTTAGATTAGGATATTAGTTTGACATCTTTCTATAGCTATAAAATTTATTAGAAGGACTTTTTTTTTGATGTTCCGTAATTTTGTTTTTTTTTTAATTTTTGTTTTCATTCACTTCAAAGTATTTTCTAATTTTTCTTATGATTTCCTTGACCTACTTTTATTTAGAAATGTATTGTTTAATTTCCATATAGTTGGAAACTTTCCAAATTTCCCTTTATTATTGATTTCTAATTTCATTCCATTGTTGTCACAGAACATATTTTGTATAATTTTAATCTTTTAAATAAATTGAGCCTTGTTTGTGGTATAACAGATGATCTGTCTTAGAAAATGTTCCGTGTGAACTTGAGAAGGAAGTCTATTTTGTTATCTTGAGGTGGAGTGTGCTATATATATTTGTTAGGTCTAGTTGGCTTATAGTATTATTCAAGTACAATATTTCTGATATTCTTTCTAGTTGTCTGTTTTTGAAAATGAGGTACCGAAATCTCTGACAGTTATTGTTGAATCTTCTTTTCTTCCTTTAGTAGTCTCTCTATTAGTATTTGCTTCATGTATTTTGGGCTTTGACTTTTAGGTCATATACATTTATAATTGTTATATCTTGGTGGATTGACCCTTTTGTCATCAAATAAAGCTTTCTTAGTGTCTCGTAATAATTGTCTTAAGATATCTTTTTTTCTGATATTAGTTTTGCTATCTGGCTCTCTTGACTATTTGCATAAAATATCTTTTCCCAACCTTTTATTTTCAACCTATGTGTGTCCTTGAATCCACAGTGGGTTTCTTGTAGACATCACGTAGTTGGATCATATTTTTAAAATCTATTCTGCCCAACTCTGCCTCTAATTTGGACAGTTTAATCTATTTATATTTAATGAGATATAAAGAATCACTTGCTTTTGCCATTTTGCTATTCTTTTCTATATGTCTTATCTTTTGTGTCCTGCAATTCATCCATTACTGCCTTCTTTTGTGTTAAGTCAGTCTTTTTTACTGTACAGTTTTAATTCTCTTGTTCTTCTTTTGCTGTGTATTTTTCAGTTATTTTCTTAATAATTGCCCTGGAGAGGATACATAACATCTTAATTTATAACATTCTAGTTTGAATGAATGCCAACTAAATTTTAATAATATATAAAATCTTTGCTCCTATATACTTCCATCCTCCCCTTTGTACTTTTCACAAATCATGCCTCTATTCATTCTGTGCCCATAAACTTAGCTTTATACTTATTGTTTTATAAAGTTTTATTTTAAATGAGACTTTTTAAAAAAATTACAAGCAAAAAATAAATTAATACTGCATTTCATATTTACCTATATAGTTACTTTTACTAGTGTTCTTTTTTTCATATGGATTTGAGTTATCATCTAGTATACTTTCATTTCATCTGAAGAGCTCCGTTTACCATTTCTTGCAGGAAAGAGTTGGTAACAACTAACAACACAGTGTTTGCTTATCTGGGAAGGGCTTAATTTCTCCTTTATTTTTGAAGGATAGTTTTGTCAGATATGGAATTTTCTATTGATTTTTTTTCCTTTCAGCATTTTGAGTGCATCATTTTGCTGCTTTCTAGCCTCCATGGTTTCTGATGAGAAATCAGCTATCATCATATAGAATATCTCTTTTAAGTGATAAGTTGCTTTTCTCTTACTACTTTCAAAATACTCTCTTTGTCCATTTTTTCTACAATTTGATTATAATGTATCTTGGTTTAGATTTATTTTAGTTTATTAAGGTCTATGAATGTGTAGGTTATTGCTTTTTTTTCAAATTCAGGAACTTTGTGACCATTATTTTTTCAAATATTTTTCCATCCCTTTCTATCTTTCCTCTCCTTCTAGGAATCCCATTATGCATATGTTAACACACTTGATAATATCACATAGGGTCTTGTAGGTTCTTTTAATGTTTTAAATTATTTTTCTGTTTCTCAGATTGAATAATCTCAATTGACCCAAGTTATTGTCCACTGATGCTTCTTTCTGCTCGAATTTGCTGTAGAGTCTCTCTAGTAAATTTTCAATTTTAGTTATCGTGATTTTCAACTCCAGAATTTTAATGATTCCTTTTTATAATTTCTATTTATTGACTGTCTTTTTTTAAAGATACACTTTTCTTGTGGTTCCTTTAGTTATTTTGGCATGATTTTCTTTAGTTCCTTGAACATATTTAAAACATGTGATTCAGAGTCATTATCTAGTAAGTCCAGTGTATGGGCTCCTTCAGAGACAGTTTCTTTGTTTCTTTTTTCGTGTGTAGCAGTTTCCTCCTGCCCTGTCTTTTTCTATGTATGAGCCATACTTTTTAATTTCTTTACATGCCTCATATTTCATTTTTTTTGGAAAACTGGACATTTTGAGTATTATTAGGGGCAGCTTTGGAAAACAGATTTCATACCCTTTTGGGTTTGTTTTTGTTGCTTGTTGTAGTTGTTATTGAATGCTTATTTACTGAATTTTCTGAAATAACTTGGTGAGGTCTTTATTATTTGCTGTGAGGGGTGACTGAAATCTCTATTTGTTAGTTTAGTGGTTAGCTAGTAGTTGAACAGAGATTACCTTAAACATCTGGAAAAAAACATTTTTCATATTCTCCAGTCTTTGCAGATGGAGTGTATGTGTGTGTGTGTGGTGACACACCTTCCATATTCAGCTAGGTAGTTGAAAATTCTGCCTTAGACTTCACTTCCTACATGCAGAGAGCTTAGGGGTCAGCCAGAGATGAGAGCTTTGGGTTTTCCTTTCTTTTTCTTTTCTTTTCTTTTCGTTTCGTTTTTTTCTTTTCTTTTGAGCATGCACACAACCCTGGGCATGCACATGGACTTATAGATTCCCAGGAGTATGTCAGAGTGTTTCAAATCTTTATTTTCCAACATATCTAATTTCCCAAACTTTCCTTTCAAGTTTCAGTTAGTCTATTCTTTGTCCCAACATGATCTATAACTAAAAACCACAGTAACTAATACATCTGCCCATAAACTTTTTTTTTTTGGAAAATGAGTTAGGTGAGATAAAGGAAATTCCTTTAAGCTGTTCCTCCATACAGCCACAAGACAGGTCAAACAATCACAATTCTTTGTAAATGAGATCCATTCTGTTCCCTCTTGTACCAGTACCTGTACCACAAATGCAGACTGTTTCTCTCAAGGCCACCACTGAGCTGGAGAGTGGGGGATGGGACTATGGTAAGCTACAATGCCACAAATCTTGCTATTCTAACTAAGACTCAGCTGACTTTGCCTGAGATACTTTCATCCTGGTTGTTGAAGGTTTTTATTTAGTTTTCATAGTTCTAAAAAAGTTGTTGCAGGCATTTTTTTTTATTTTTTTTTGCCAGGGTTTCATTGTTTTTATGTAGGGAATGGACTATAGGACTTATAGATGTTCTTTTTTTTTTTTTTTTTTTTTTTTTTTTTTTTTTTGAGACAGAGTCTCCCCAGGCTGAAGTGCTATGGCGTGATCTGGGCTCACTACAAGCTCCGCCTCCCAGGTCACGCCATTCTCTGCCTCAGCCTCCCGAGTAGCTGGGACCACAGGTGCCCGCCACCATGTTCCGGCTGAATTATTTTTGTATTTTTAGGTAGAGATGGGGATTTCAGCACCGTGTTAGTTAGGATGGTCCATCGATCTCCTGACCTCGTGATCTACACCCCTCGCCTCCCAAAGTGCTGGGATTACAGGCGTGAGCCAACTGCACCCGTCCCCTAGATATTCCACTCTATCCATATTTTTGCTGATGTAACTCTTTTATAACTTTTCATAATCTAATGATGAAATGTAAAGTCAAAATTTCAAACAAATTGTTTTTCCTTTGGGAATAACTGTGCTTAAAATCATCCTCAAAGTATTTTTTAGAGAAAAACTTTAAAAGTAGTGAACCAGATTTTCTTTACAAAAGGAAAGCAAAAGATATATAGAATTAAAAAGTAAATATGGCCATAATAAAAATGGATGTACTCCGTGTTCAACATTTTAAACAATCTGATTTACAAATACAATAAAAATATAGAATAACAAGGCACTGTCCACCGTTTTTCTCTTCTCATTCAATAATGATTTAAAAATTAATAAAAAAATAAAGAACTCACTGTGAATTCACAATGTTCTTATACAAAAATCTTAAGCCATGCTATTTTGAATGTGACTCACAGAACCAAACATAAAGACTGTAGTCAGAGTGGAAACAATATAAAAGCAATATATGTGATAAAATAACGTGAGAAGAAAAGATGCCGTGATGCAGACTTTTAAAAGCCATTTCGAAAACTTTCATCTTTTGCAATCCTCTCAGCCTTCACTCTAAAGTTTTTTCTTCTTCCTCCACCAGTCATACTGATTTGATATCAGTCACTAATGCTCTAGCAAGAGTGATTCGAGAGCACAGCCTGGTCTGGATGAGACTGTTGGTAGCTGTTTCCCAGGAATTACTAGATTCTACATAGCATCTTCAACTTAATATGCTATAGAGGTATAATTGTATTTTCCAATGCCACTTTTCATTGTAATAAATATTTTATCTACATGGGTTAAAAGGGCCTCTGTGGAATACCCTGAGAATTCTTCTATGAAGGCTATAGAGATTTAGATAGTTCACGTGAGGAATAAAACATTCATATAACAGACACACAAATGAACATTTGAAACCTAACTTATTTATAAAACATGAAGCCCCCACATTTCACATACCTTTTATGTGCCTCCACAGATTCTTATAGAGCCAGAGGAGCAACTGGTTCTGCTTTGGCTTCAGCCAGTTTCGTGCAGGTATATTCTGACAATGCTTTGCCTCATGCCCTCCATGAAGGCCTCTGCAGACATGACTGCTGAAGTAGGGCAACCTTCGGAATGCTCACCAAAATACAGCTTAGAAGCACTCCAACTCCAGCAATCAAGATCTTTGATGGATTAGACACAAAAGCTCTCATGGATAGATGCTTCCTTCCTACCCTATAAAGTCCTGAAATGTGCTTCATATGGTTCTTCAAAATGTCTCATGGGATTTACCAAGCAGTTGCACCATAGCAACAGCCAACTCAAGGACGTATCTTTCTATTGGTTTTCTCTTCTTTCTTGCTTCAGCCCCCACCCCACCATCTCTCTCCTTTATGTTTCTTGGATCACATTTTCCAAGAAAGTACAACCACTTAAGACTTTGTTTCAGGTTCTGATTTCTGGGGAATCCGATTTTAGGAACCCTGACTTTAAAATCATCCATGAATAATACACTAAAGAATTATATTGGTGTACATTGGAGGTTTAGAATAAGATGCAGATCAAGAAATAAACAAAAACATAGGTACTACCCACATTTGTCTAGCTCAGTATGTATGAACAAATGTATTGTAGCTTACATACACATACACACAATCACCTCTTTATTTCATGTGAAAAGAAATTTTAATTCAAGAAAGTGGTATTGCCGTATTTCTTAACTCCAGTGCTTTTGATTGGACAATAGAAAGGAAATGTTCTCTATGAAAATTATAATATTAGCAGGGGGATTTCACAAACTGAGATTTTTTTTTTACCTTGAAGGTAAGAACAAATGAGTCTTCAACCCTGGAGGTGCAGAGTACACTAATAAGTGTATGGTGCTTCCTTTAAGTCTTTCCTCATGGGATCTTTGGTTACAAACTTCCAGAACAAGCTATCATAAAACAATTGTGAACATAATCCTATCATCAGTAGGCCCAGAACTGAAAGCTTTGCTTAATGTGTCAAGTAAGAATATGATGTAGGCTCATTCTGATAGGCACTATCACATTTTATTCACACGGCACCACATGTTCACACTGACTTATCTAAAATCCATGCACTTTAACGCTTTGGCCAGCTCTCCCTGAAGATCACACATGCTTCATTCATAGACTGAATGCTCCATATGCGTCTTATAGGAGTCCAATGAAAGAACTAACTAAACTGTCTCTTGTGCAATGAAAGCTCTGACACTCCATATCATCATTGGTCCTACTTTGGCTAAGCTTAGACACTTTGTTTTTTTGTTGCTGGAGGAGAATCCTGAGAAAGCTATTGAGTGACAGCTGCGGTATCAGCAGATACCACTTGGCATCCTTAATTTGTCCAAATAATGCTCCAGTCTTGAATTTTAAATGTTGATTTCCTGTGGGGTGTTTTTCTTTCTTCTCCTGGTTTAATGCTCTCTGAATGACAAACAGCAAACTTAAAGTACAAAGTGAACATTATCAGAAAGGCTATATGTCTCTGGTAATATAACCAGTGCTGGTTAAATATGAAGGTAAAATAAATAACTGTCTTTATGTATTTCAAGAACTGTAAAAGCTTCCAAATAGCTTTCTTAGAACAGAATGGGCACCTAAAATTTCACCATTACTTATGTGTTTATCAGTGAATTTAGAGTCAGAAAACATACTGTTTTAATACTAGCAATGACACTTGCTTATGTCACTCTGATAAGTGACATAATCTTTTACCCTTATTTCACCATCAATAAAATATAGATCATAACACCTTCGTAACTACTTTACAAAGCTATTACAAGGAGCAGATTAGAAAATATTAGCAAAAGGGTATTGCAAACTATAAAATATATACAAAGATAATGAGTTTCTCTTATTACCATTAGTAATTTCTCTTTGTTACTAATAGCATACATTTATGTAATATCAATAATTCACATGTTTATGTGAATTTGAAGGCTCTAAAAGTATATTTCAAGAGGATATACCCCAGGATTTCTGAGGCAAGTTGGTAGGTATGAGTGTGCTAAATAAGAGTGGAAAAGATCCCAAAAGAATAGTGTGAAGTTCTGAAGATAAATTTACCAACTCTTTAACAAAGCTAAGATTCAGTTTTGGTAATAATTTTGCCTATCCCTCCTCAATCTGTGGGGATAACTGGCAGTATGCTAAGTGGGCTGACAAGTGTGTTACTATCAAAAGGCAGTGCATCTGGACCAGTAGGAGGAGGTTATCTAGAGTCACTCAGATCCTACCCTCAGGCACCTGAGAAGACAAATACAGGCAGGTATGATTTTTGCACCCAATTCTTCTGTGGAGGAAAGGTAAATTCCTTCCCTTATAAAACAAACCTGGATTGTACCTGAGTACTCATGCATCTTGAAGGAATTTTGTTCACTATAGTCATGAAGGATGGTAGAGCTGATGATCTTAAATAAATAAATATAGAGACTTCCTGTGTCTGTCTACTCTGGTGAAATGACTTTATTGGTTCTCAGAACCTGCGTAGCACTTTGCATGTCTCTTGTGATATTCATCACATTCTGATGTCATTATTTTATTCAGTTTTCCATCTCTTTCATACCATTTAAATTTCAGATTATTTTGTGGCTGGAAACAATGTCTTACTCATGTTTATATTGTTTATAAGCAACTGTGGCACAGTGCCTTGAGAGAGTTGATGATTACTGAAGAAAAAAAAAGAATGAAAAATATAGACAAAATAATTGGTGTAGATTATTCTGATATAGTAATACCTTTCTGCTAAGAAATTAAGGCTATGTGCATTAGTGCTTTGAATAAAAATTTGAAAATGGGATTTTACCTTGTAGTCAAGCCAGCCTGTTAATTGCTTTTATAAAATTATTCCCTTTCTATAATTTCAGGATAAAATATTGAATTAGATTTGATTCCAAGTAAGTCTAAATACAAAGCCACGTATCACTTAGAAAACTATAGACTTCCTATTTTTTAATTAAAAGATTTTAAAGGAATAAAATATGAAATTTTCATGTCAAAATAGAAAAAAGTGATGTGGAATTTCCAACACATAAAAGATGAACATACCATAAGGCCTTTCCTACAAAGAAAGGACACTATTCCAATAGTGCAGGGTTTGTTTGTTGTTTTATCCATGTATTTCCCTGCAGAAGAAAGGACTGTGGCTTAGGTAAAGGGAAGAAGAAAAAGTCTAAGAGTAAAAGTGTGGTATTTCCACATGAGGAAGAAAATCTGAAGTGAAACCATTAGTCTACAGATGAAATTTCTATGAGAAAGCTATTTTTCAGAAATGGAGAGGCCTCATGCTGTGTTCAGCACAATGGCAGTACTAGCTGGGGAGCCTGTGGATGAGTGTGAAGTACACAGTGGCCTGCTGTGTAATTAAAGAGGATGTTAGAAAGATTGAGAAACCCCATACTGTGTCCACGAAGAATACAGATACTTTTAGGGAGATGTGATAGAGTTATACAACTAGTCACCAGGTTTTCAAAATAAATTAAAGGGTACCTGTTAATCTTTAGAGGTTGATGACACTTATTTTTCTTTTCAGACTAAAAGTGCTGATTGATTGATTGCTGCTTGATCTGTTTTTGATATTACCTTGTTTTCTTTTTTCTTTCCAAAAGCCATATAAGTTTGTGAAGAATAACAGTTTTTGATGGAACAGCTATGGTTATAGTTTTCAAGAATAAACTATCTTTAAAATAATTCAATCAAAACATGTCATTAAATTTTAAAAGCCTGTGGTCAAAATACATGGCAAAAGGAAACTGTGAGGCATTAATCCAAGCTGTGGCCGCCTTGAAAAATCAGTGTCATTTGGTTGAGTTGCTTTTTCCTTCTCTTCTCTATTAAGGACAATGGAATTAATTTTATGAGCTTCCTGTAGGCACTGAAGAGAAGAAAGTGTAAACCATGTTAAGGTTTCCAGTGAATTTTAAAAGTTACTGAAGATGGGGTTTCTTTCCACTTTCATATGTTCTTTTATGACTGTGCTTTTAAACCCTCATCCTGCATGAAACTTACCTGGCAAGCTTTTAAAAAAGTGATTGTTCACCTTCCATGCATCCCCCCAACCCTGAGTTTCTAATTCAGTTACTCTAAGTGGTACCAAAGAATCCTATTTTCAAACCCCTCTCCTCTGCACCTGCTACCACCAGTTGATTCAGACATACATCCCAATTTGAGACCCACTTTTTACGAGCCTGAGTTTTCTAAGCTATTAGTTATGATTTATCTAACTGATCTCCTGCATGAATAAAAAATGGAATTTGTTGTGCTCAGAATACATCAAAATTTATTTCCGGAAGAATAAAGTAATATGGGATATGAATGGAATTCCTCCTTTTTTTTTTTTTTTTTTTTTTTTTTTTTTTTTTTTTTCTTTTTTTTGCTAGTAACCTCAGAATACCAAAAGAATAGTTCTTTAAAAAAAAAATAAAACCTATTCAAGGAAGCCTGGAACAGAGAGTCAGGGAGCACCATAAAGACCAAAGGTATAAGAGAAATCTAAGAGTAAAATGATGAAACAGTCGCATGTAAATAGCAGACTCAAACGGCCAGAGATTGAATCAGGGTTGCAGGGAGGAGGATATCAGGTCACGTAGAGAACATCCATGAAAAACCAGATACAAACAAATGAAGAGGTGCAGAGAAATTCCTAAATGTCCTTGGGCTATCCCTAGTCCCTTTTCATGGTCCATAGATAGAAAGGAGTTGTGTGTTTGGGGTTCCTTTAAAGACAAAAGATGTTAAGTTGCTTGTGATTTTGCTTTTTGTTCATATCCTTGGTACTGCACTTGGTATGAGTTGGCATTCAATAAATGTTTATTGAATGAATTAATCAGTATAATGAAAGATAATTTTCAAGGACTAGTAACTTAACTATCTCATCTCTATTTCATAATATTTCATACTTAAAAATTTAATTAATGACTTGTCTCAATTTTTCCTAAAATGCTGAACTTGACTTCCAGACTGGTAGAATTCAACCAGTGGTTCTTAAATTTGCCTGTTCATTTAAACCACCTAGAAAGCTTTGAAACACACGTTAGTGTTTGAAACTAACCTCCAGATATTCTAAATTGGTTTGAGTGGAGCCCAGGGATTGAAATATTTAAAAACCAAACAAAAACCAACCAACCAACAATGACAACAATAACAAACCCCCATCTGCCTAGGTAAATCTAATGTGCATCAGGGAATTGAATTTTCGTAGGTGTTCTTAAAATTCATCATTTATTTTTTGCTACTTGTTTCATACTACTCTAAACTAAGCTAGAGAAGTTCAAGAGTTCTTATAGTTCTATTTTCTAAGTGTATTGGTGATGGATAAAGAAAACTTAATGATTTGGGAGAAATAATAGCTACAATTTACACTGCTAAGAAATGTCAGGAATATCAGTATATGCCCAAAGATGTGTTTACTTTGTTTTAACAATTTTAGCCTCCCTGGCACACACACCTTTTACTTCTACCTATATCCCTGGTAGAGTCCATTGCCTTGGGAACTTTCTTATTTATTCCTGTTTTACTTATGATATGAGCCCCACTTCTCCCAATATAAACTGCTGTTTCAGTGACAAAAAACTGAATTTTCTACTTCTACCCCTGTGTCTGCTAGCATTTGGACTTGGTGATGTTGAGGCTCCAGTGTTAACACTTCCCAGTGGCTTTTACCTATGACTGAATCTTAGCAACTCATGTTCTCTACAGTAGGAATCCTCCATCCTAATACCAGTTAATTATGACTGCAAACCCATGGTTAGTAACCCACCTCCCACCCCACCCTCATATACCAAGAGATGATTAGAATACCACATGCAGGAGATGGACCAGGTCAGTGTAAATAACAAAATAGCATAAACTTACCTAGCCAGAAAGACCATCATGATCATGAAAACAGCATAGAATTATGAATAATTATTACCTACTAAGCTCAATGTAAAGCCTTAAAATTCAAGCTAGAGTCAAGTCTACTGATATATATTAATAAAATACAAACCAAACACAAATCTACATTCAGATTTTAGAAACATTTTCTGTGTAGACACTTTTCTTAAGCCCCCAAAGTCTGCAGAAAATAAACATCCACTGTAAATATTTGCTTCTCTGATTTAAAAACAGAAGACACATGTAAATAGCACTGACACCTGCCTCGGAAAGTTGTGAGAAGATGGGAGAAGATGGAATTTCTCTGGGATTCACATTTTGGTACTCCTGTCAAATGTAGTTAGGACAAAATGTTTCTGTTTCTTTCCTCTTTTTTCCTTTTGTTATGGTTTACTTATGATGAGTTGTGTGTTCCTCGACAAACTGATTTTTTTTTAAATTGAGGCAAAATGTGTACTGCTCTTTCCAATACATCATATTAACTTGTGGAAATGCATGCATAGTGCATTTAGTATATCTAAAAGATTGCTGCTGTCATCAAATCTGTTACTTTCCTTACCATTTATGGTAAGCAGTTAATTCATCTATAGAAAATAGAGTTTGCATTAACTTCTGTGGGAGCCTGTATTTTCTGTATGAACCTTTCATCATTTAGTTATTTTTTTGCAAAAAGCAAAATGTAACAGAAGTTTTGGTGTAACTGCCCAGGTATTTTCAAATCACAGAGAAAGTGGGATGAATGGAAACTTGAAATCTTGCACTTAGGTCCAAATTTGGGTATGTTTAAGGAAGCCCTAGTAAACCCTGTTGCCAAAAAGGATAAAGGCTGGATGACTGTAGGCATCAAAAGAAATGGAAAGCAGGTTAGAGAATCAAGAGGCACTAGACGAATAAGTAGTCACATTTTTAAAGATTCATGTATGAGATAAAAAATGTTCTGCTTAACAGCAGTGGTGCTATTTTTGCCATGAGAGTGTCACAAACTCCTATGACCCTGCCTCAGGCAGGGACAGAAGATGGCTCGCAAAAGGACAATGCGTGAAAGCTAGAGAGGTTGAAAGGAATTAGTTCTCAGAAAAGTGGATTTCCATATCTTTGCCATGCTTTTGTAGATATGCACATAATGCTTTATTAAAGAAACCCAGATTTTGTCTCTGCTGTTTATTAATATTGTAGGGGAAAGTGAAATCCATAAAATGAGTAAATTTCCAAGATGTGTTTTTAGCACAATAACATTCAGATGAATCATGAGTAATCTTTTTAAACTAATACATGCCCCTTTTTAAAATAAGAATTGGCAACTCATTGCCACTGATTTGGAAAAGATTTAACATTTAAGTTAAGTGGTACTTCAACCCCTATTTCTAGCTTGTAGGACGCCAGCCATCTCAGTGATACAACAAATTGCAGCAACATCGCATGCATTTAACCAAGCGTAAATGAAAATAATTCTCCATAGTGTCCAAGCTCAAATACCCAACTAATGGTTTGAAATTATAGTTTTGAGCACCAAATTTTTATTTAATTCTCCCTTTATTAAAAGCTTTGTTTTACCCTATTTTCACTGCGGTATGATTACTATATACCAAAACATAATAAAGACATGAAAACAGACTTTTACAGCTTGAAGTCTCTAGCCAATCCTTATTTTAATGCAGCAATTCGCAGTGTATTCTGTAATATGAAACATTAAACCTGGCATTTTGTTGGAGCTATAAAATTTTAAAACTCACCTATAAACAGTTATTTACGAAGAGTAAGTGACATCTGAAATTCTTTCTCAATGAGAGTTTTGGGAGACCTAGAGCCTCTCCTCTTTCTTCTCGCTCAGTTCCAATTTTTTTTTAAATCAACTTTCCCACTTATTCTCAAATCTTTATGCTCACACTTGCTGCTTTCTCTTCATACCACATGCCAGGGTTATGACAGTGCTAGCCAGGCCACAGGCTTCACAGGCCAAGCTGTGTGCAAAGGCAGCACCATGTTTGATTCATGTCAATACTCCATGCCCCAGCACAGTGCCTGAAATGTAGAAGTGATTCAACCAGAGAAAGAACCTAAACTGTATGTACTGAATTTCTCAATTCAAGAAATTTTTTGGAAGAAATTTTTATTGTGCTCATGAATAATGATTTCCAGTGTAGATTTTAAAATCAAATCGGACTATGTTTCATGACACTTTACTGTGATTTATGTATTCACATAGATAAATTTGAAGGAAAGATATGATATAGGGTAAGTAAAAAAAAAAAGCATGTTGTAGTTCTATGCTACCATATTTGATTTTATAATATTATCTAGCAAAATATATACCTTATACAAATAGAAGTAAAATGAGTCTAGGCAATAAATTTAAATGTATGTTATTTCCTATTAGGTACTAATGGACCATACTTTTTTCTTCCCCTGAGGGAAGGACTCTGATGTCCTACTGAGGTGAAACTCATTAAATCTCATCCATGTAGAATGTGGAATTTAAAAGATTTAAATCCATGTAGAATTTAAAATATTTCAGAAACTCTGCTCATTCATTGTAAAACCCACCTTTTGTCAATAATTTTTTACCCTACTCTATAATAATAATAGTTAACTCTATTTTATCATTTCATGGACCACAGATATGTTCTGGATAAAAGTAACTAAAGTGATCTGCAGGTATTTAAGCATGGTCTGCTCTCAAGGCTCTGTCTTTTGCCCTGAGATTATCTAATAATGCTAATGTTGACATTTTACCCCAGGTATTTATAAAGGAAAATAAATTTACTACTCTTAAGACCCACATTTACTAGTTAAGAAAATAAAAGTAAATTTAAATTGAATATCTAATTAAATAGTATCTTACTTTGTTCATCTCAGCTGGAGAGTAACAAGTATATGTAAATTGTTTTAAAATTTACTAAGCACTCTTTATTACATTATCCCATGTGATTCTTATAACAACTGCTTGAAGTAAAAAAGACAGAGTTCTCTTTTGTAGATTGGTGAGTGATAGAATCCGAATTTATATCCAGGTCTACAGACTCTATACCTGGTATTCTGAGTAGAGGTAGAAAAAGTACCTGTTGAAGGAAGAGTCTGCTAGGCTACCCTGCATATCTCCCTAGAGTCTCCCAGCCTAATGTGAGACCTCTCTCATGTCTTCCTTTCGATGTGATCTCAGGTAGGCTAGCATGGCTTTCATAGAGACTAGGGTTTAAAACTTCATCGTGTTGCAAGGCACTGACTGTTTTTTGCTTGAGGACTGTCTCACATAACTGAATAGGTCCTTTCTCCACTGGCAGGGGAATAATTTGGAAACTCTTTAAGGTCCCTTACATGTATTAAAGGTTTGGATGTGAATTGAGAGTAGCCATGGCTCTCAAAGTTTGGGGATTAAACACAGGGAGAAAAGCTACTCTTCTCTAATATTCTTGTGAATGCTCAGCTGTATCACTGCTTCTGTTTTTCCATATAGGGTTATCAGTCATCTATGTACTCGCCTTACTGTGAGAGTTTTAGTAATAATGATTAGAACAAAGGTGTATGGAGTTGCCTAATATGCACCAGACCCCACACAATAGCATTTTTACATGCATTATCTCGTCAGTCCTTAGAACAAATGAGGTTGATATTTTTAAATACCCATTTATGGGTAAAGAACTTAAGTGTCAAATTAAGTAGCCCAAGTTCACTGAGTTACTAAGTAGCCCAGCTGGGATTCAAATCTAGCTCTTCTTGGCCACAAGGCTCTATTCTTTTCATGTCGCCTTTGCATTTGACATATCCTGAGATTAGTTTTGCAGTTCTTCTATTGATCCCAAATTCTTTCCATTTAGAGATCAAAAGTTGCTGCTATCAGTTATGCTTAGTCTGGAATATATAACTCTATTTTACAGGATGATACCAGATAATGTTTGTTTAAGTAAATGATCTTTGAAAGACTCATGCAGGCAGGAAGAATTGGGATAAATTAGGGCAAGAGAAAATATTTAAAATTGTTGGTGTTTTACAGTCATTGTACTGCAGAGGGGAGGGGGAGAAAAATACAAGAAAAAATATGATTAAATTTATCTGGTTGATAAACACTCCATTTTAAATGTTTATGCTCAAATGCAAACAACATGAATAACATTGCAACCTGTAGAGCATCCATGGTGAATGGAAGATGGAGCTCTATTTTGCAATAGCTCTGAAGCCCCACATCCAGATTATGGGACAAACTGCACTCTGCAAGTAGCTGGTTGTCAGCAAGAGCTTCTCATTGAAAAACTACATCAATCAAAGCAAGCTTCCTGAGTCCAAAGTGCTGAAGATATCACAATCATTAAACAGTTATGCAAATGTAAAAGCAATATCTCACCTCATTAGTACTAAATATGTTGTTTATTCTTTCCCCAAGTAAAATGTTTAGAAGCCTGCATAATGAGGGTCTCGTTGACAGAGGTGTGGAATTATGAAGCTGCTAAATCCAGCACAAAGACAGAGTGATAAAATGGATTGGATTTTGTAAGAGCTGTGCTTAGAGCAAACTTGGGTGGCTGGATTCCACATTAGCACATTGTTTTGACATTCATGTACTCAGAGATTTGATTTCATGGATTAGGGGGAGGTGGTTATGACATTTAGGTGGAGAAAAGAGTGTGCAGGCTGAAGTCAAAAGCTATGGCTATAGGCAGAGAAGAAAGCTGGATGAGTTCTTAAAGCAATATCCTATTTTCTAATGAGGGTACTTGCATAACAAACGCCATGCAAATGGTCTAGAGGCATAATTAAAGCCGATGGTCAGTGATGGAACCAAATTAAACTTGGAAATGTTTACTTGTCTGGAGTAGTCTTTGTACAAATGTGTGATAAAGATAAATGTCTGTCTTTTAAACTCTATCCTCCAGTGTACACCAGCATCTAGAAGGCAGCTTAAGGTTTGTAGTGAAATGTGCTGTTGGCTACTAGTGTGTGATTCTTAATATGTCAATGGGCTGGAATTTATTTCTCATGAGTTCATGAGTCTTCAGTGTCTTAGTTGGAATTGCCATGCTGCCATATATTTCATACAATTAGCTACCTTAGTTCACAATGCTGATGAAGTGCTAGTCCCACCTCAACCACGGGAATGTTGATAAGAAAAAGAGCATAACAGACTGTTAGACTGTAGGCTCCCTGAGTGCAGCAGCCTTGACTGATTCTTCCCTGACTTGGCACAAGGAATAGCACCTAGCCTGTACTCTACAAATAAGTGCTAAGTGTCTGAGAGAAAGGCGGTTTTTTCAGTTCTTCTTCATGTCCACTAACCTTCTTCAAGATGCTGATTGGACTTACAGGCATTGCTGAGAAGATTCCTTAGGAGGCTGTGTGAAAGCAAGCAAGGATGGGAAACACTTGTTCTGCTCAGCCAGGTTTCACCTTGTGACCTCTACCCTAGATTCTAGTGCCATCCACATAGTTGTGTGTGTCATACTCAAAGAAAGAAAAAGAAAGAAATGTTAGGTGCAATAACATCATTGATGATTTATGTTTCAAAATATAATTTTCATCTTTAAGTTACTGCTATGTTTTACTGATGATCACCCCTTCTTACTCGATGGCTCTTTGGAGATCAGTAAGGAGATGATTGAGGAAGAATTTGTCTTCACAGACTATTGAATTTTCTAAGTTTTTTAAATGGAAAATTCCCTTCACCTGGGTGCTAACTTTCTAGTCAGTAGGGCAACTGATCACCTATTTATTCGAATGCCTTTGATGTGCACTAGAGAACATGAGTACAAAGGACCTAACAAACATCTGGACAAGTGCATCAGTAAAGTTGTTATAGTAAAAAGTGAATCTGAAACAAAACAAAACAAAAAAAAAAGGAAGTGAGTTTGAAAAAAGCTGAACTTCCTTTTCTTTGGGTGGTGAAGAAAATAACATGTTATACTGGGGTAAAGGGTTTGGAATGAGACAAAATTGTGTTCAAATTTTGGTCTACTATTTAATAATTATGTAAAAAGTTTCATTAATCAAACTGAGTCTCAGTTTCTGCCTCTTTAAAATGATAATCCTTATATTAGTCATTAGGTTGTTATAAGAATTCAATGAACATCAAAGTCCTTAGCAAAATAACAATGATTGCCATAATTTAGTTCATTGTTATATCAGAGTTTTAAGTGAACATTCAGACTGTTTCAGTATGCATATTTGGGTGTCTCATTTATTTACTTATTTTCAATTTTGTTAGGTGGTTCCACTGTCAAGGCCTCTGAACATGTTTCCATAGCAAATACTATTCTAAAAATATAGAAAAGTAGTAGGCTGTTTCATGCATTTTAATACATTGACATTCCATGTTTTTTGCCTAATGAAGCAAATATTCAAAAATAGGCATGGGGGAAGAGACAGAGCCAGCAAGAGCACACTCTATTCTTTGGGTATGTGTGTGTGTGTGTATAAATGTGTGTATAAATATATAAATATATATGATCAATCTTGATTATATTACAAACACATTCCCTATTATTGTCAGTGATTCTTTTTCTCATAATACGCATTTCTCTGTGGTTGTTTCTCATTCTGTAGAAAAAGAATAACCTTAGGCAAGTGTTTTACCTTTGTGGGTCTCAGTTTCATTATCTGAGAAGTGCACAGAGAGTGCATGGAGCAATCCCTTCCACTTCTAGAAGAAAAACATATATCCCACTTTCATAAGGTCAACGATGTTTAAGTTCCTGTTAAACGTGCAGATGTTTGAATAATCCCTAGAACTGATACTAATTTCCTATTTCTAAAATTAAAGGGAAGACTTTAGTTGACATAACAAGCAGAACAATCCCATATGATGCTCAGTACTCCCTAATAAATATTTAACAGTACTCATTTCCTTATAAAGAATAATCTGGAAGTACAGGTACCCCTGGTTATAAAAAATTTTACAATTTAAACTAAAAAATTAAGTGACTATTATTATTTAAACTGAATTTTTGCTATCTCAGCTGAACCCTTGTACTGAGTGATAGTAGTCACATTTGTATTAGCCTAGCCCTGCAAGATGCCACAGCCAGGGTTCTCCACATCTCTGTATGTTATTTCAACCCCCTGTATCCATCATCAGAGCCTTTTCCTTTGCTTACTAAAAATGTATAAAAGGTAATCTTTCCATATATGTCTACAACTATCATGGATGACCTTCTGTAACTCCAGAGATTTTGCCTAGTATTTGGATTAGGGATATAGATTTAGTTTGGCTCCTGGAAGCTGTGGGTTGGTTGCCAAATCACAAAAGAAAGACATACCTCCCAAAAAAGCCAGTGTTGAAGAACATGGGGAGTGGGTAGACAGTTTCTGCTCCCAAAATCATAGAATTAGGGAACATTTGATTATCCTTAGATATATACTTTATCAAATAAATGTGCAGTTGACAAGAACACAGATAAACACGATCACCTTGAAAATTCAAATAAATTCCAATCATTAATATTGAAGATAATTGGATTGCAATGATGAATAAATCTAAAGAAATAATGTATTAGAAATGCAGATCAAACAAAAAAGGACAAAGGAAGGTCACCAAGGCAGATATCGGCAAAGCTCATCTAAGCACTGTCTCAAGAAAAGTAAATATTGATTCTTAGACTTTTAGTATAGTTCCATAGCAAGTCCCTCCTGATGCTCTATTAGAAGAGGTAAGAAGATATGATCTCCATTGAGGTTTATCTCCTCCTGCACTCAAACTACCATAACTACAAGATATCCTCCCTAATTTCCATTCAGCCTGAAGAATCCAGTTGCCTCAGAAGGATTATGGCAATGAGAATGCAAATAAAAATTTTCTAGGCAATACTCAATTTTAAATTTCAAAGCATATGCTTGAAACACAAGACAAAGTCTTTGATTTCCTCAGAGAACAGAGGTGGCCCTGTGCGAAACAATAACCATAGAAGAATAAATATCACCTGAGTATTTTTTTAAAAATACATTTAGACTAGATGAAGAATCCATGGGCTAAGGTTGGAGTATATGAGAGAAGAAGCAATACACCAGTGTGTATATCAGGAAAGTGTTTGCTCTCCATTCCCAGACCCAGTTTGGGAGGGCCACAGAATGCTATTTTTTAAGGTAATCCTTGCTGCAGCAGCCAAATTTGGAGACACAATACAATATATTTTATTTCTTATGCAATAATCCAAGGAAGTGGGTCTGATTGGTGGACAGCTTTTTTCTATGTGGTGACTCAGATTCTCAGGCTCCTTCCATTTTGGGACTCTTCAGTTCTCTAGAGCCTTGGAATCCAGTAGCTAAAAGGGAAAACAGAAACTGAAAATTTCTTATCAGCTTCCTATAAATCCTGGCATAGAAATGAGATACATCATTTCTATTAATATTCAATTGACAAGAATTAGTCACATACCCTCAACTAGATGTAAAAGGGGACTTGGAAACTCAGTCCCCGGTTATATAGCCTCATCTCACCAATAATTCCAAACTATGGCAAGAAAACCATGATATTTTGGTGGACAGCAGGCATCTCTACCACTAATGACCATGTAGGTTTGAGCCTTCAGACAAAGTCAACACGTACCCATTTTCCATCTGTGGCTCTGGAAGGTGATGATATTTGGGAATATTCCCCATATTAAATGAGGTTGTAGCAGTCAAAATGAAATGGCAATGTAGCTTATCTAGGGAAAGCAGTTCAAAGACATCCCCTTCCCACCAGCATCCTCCTCTGAGGTTTCCTGTGCTTCAGAGTGACATGGAGAGCATACAAAATTTTTCCTGTGTACCTACCAACCCTCCTCCAGAGAGGCACAAATGTAATGGAAAGAATGATGACAAAGTCCTGGATATAAGATGAAAGGAAGCCAGGGAATGCTGCCAGTAGCCATTCAAAGGGAACAAGTGGGAATGGGGCCATTTCAGCAGATGCCAGCAATGTAGAAAATGATGACCAAGGACCAGATAAGTCAACTTCCTTAGGTTTAGAAATAAGCAAAAAAAGGTTTAGAAATGGGTGTAGCACACCAACATGGCACATTTATACATATGTAACAAACCTGCACATTGTGCACATGTACCCTAGAACTTAAAGTATAATAATAAAAGAAATAAGCAAAAGAAAAAAGAAAAGTAGAATAATTTTGGATCATTCTTAGTCTACCTTCAATTGAGTATATTTACTCTGAATTGTCAGAAATGGATTCTGCTACCAGGCATAATGAGACTCAAGCTAGAAATTAAGGACAATTAAATAAAGTTACTTTTTTGAGGAACATATGCAAGATTATAGTTTGAGATTTAGTCACTACTACATGTGTGACTAAACTATTTTCTTAGTGTGGTTGCATACACCCCAAGAAATTTTCGTTTTTAATGTTCTTACCAAGCTTCACTGTCTACTCTGAATATATACAGTGGTCGGGATATACATAGTGTATTATTTATCATGTAAAGTTTCATGTAACACAAGTTATCATATTTATGTTTACATACTTATATTTCTCTGTGTAAAATAGTTAAATAACCACATTTTAAAAGATATTTAAGTCAATTACTACCTTATGTCCAGTGGTGTTCTATATTCTGAAGATATAGCAATGAGTTACACAGACAAAAGCCTCTGCCATCAAGGAATTTACCTTCTAATAAATAAGCAGAATTTGCATTCTAATAAATAAGAAAGTTGACAAAGTAAGTAAAATATAGAGTTACATCATATGGTGATAAGGGCTATAGAAAAAAATATAAAGCAGAGAATGTAAGAGGTAATGGGGTCAGGGTAGGGAGACATTGAATTTTATTTAATTTAATCTATGTAATTTTTATTTTATTATAAATAGACAAATTATAATTGTATATATTTATGAGGTACAAAGTGATGTTACGATATATGAATATAAATGTGGAATGAATAAATCAAACTAATTCATATGTATTCATCACCTCACATACTTTTTTTGTGGTGAGAACATTTGAAATTTACTCTCTTAACAATATTTAAACATACAATACATTATTATTAACTATAGTCACCATGCTGTGCAATAGATCTGAAAAACCTCATTCATCTTATCTAACTGAAACTTTGTCCCCTTTGACCCCATCTCCCCAACCCTAACCCCTGGCCTCTGGTAACCACCATTCTACTCTCTATTTTTGTGTTCAATTGTTCTGGATTTCACATACAAGTGAGATTGTGTGGTGTTTGTCCTCCTGTGCCTGGCTTATTTCACTTAGCATAATGTCCTCCAGGTTTATCTATATTGTCACAAATGACAAAATTTCCTCCCTCTTTTTTAAAGTGGAATAATATTTTATTGTGTACGCATACCATATTTTTTTAAACCATGCATCTGTTGATAGACACAGGCTTATTCCATATAAGATTATTGAGAATGCAGATATCTCTTCAACATACAGGTTTCAAATCCTTAGTTTTTAGAGGTACCTCTATACAGTTTTCCGTAAATGGTTGTACTAATTTACATTCCACCAACAGTACCCAAGAATTCCCTTGTCTTGATGGGATCTGATTAAAGAGCTTCTGCACAGCAAAAGAAACTATCATCAGAGTGAACAGGCAACCTACAGAATGAGAGAAAAAATTTTAATATACCCACCTGACAAAGGTTTAATATCCAGAATTTACAAGGAAATTAAATTTACAAGAAAAAAACCATCAAAAAGTGGACAAAGGATATGAATAAACACTTCTCAAAAGAAGACATTTATGTGGCCAAGAAACATTTAAAAAACGCTCAGCAACACTGATCATCAGAGAAATGCAAATCAATACCATAATGAGATACCATCTCAAACTAATCAGAATGGTGATTATTAAAAAGTCAGGAAATAATAGATGCTGGTGAGGCCATGGACAATTAGAATTGCTTTTACACTGTTGGCAGGAATGTAAATTATTTCGACCATTGTGGAAGATAGTATGGCGATTCCTCAAGGATCTAGAACCAGAAATACCATTTGACCCAGCAATCCCATTACTGGGGATATACCCAAAGGAACATAAATCATTCTACTATAAAGACACATGCCCAAGTGTGTTTACTGCAGCACTATTTACAAATAGCAAAGACGTGGAACCAACCCAAATACCCATCAATGATACACTAGATAAAGAAAATGTGGTACACATGCACCATGGAATACTGTGCAGCCATTAAAAACGATTAAGATCATGTCCTTTGCAGGCACATGGATGAAGCTGGAAGCCATCATCCTCAGCACACTAGCACAGGAACAGAAAACCAAATACTGCACATTCTCACTCATAAATGGGAGTTGAACAATGAGAACACATGGACACACAGAGGGGAATAACACACCGAGGCATGTTAGGGGATGGGGGGGGTGAGAGGAGGGAACTTAGAAGATGGGTCAATAGGTGCAGCAAACCACCATGACACACATATACCTATGTAACAAACCTGCATGTTCTGCACATGTATCCCTTTTTTTAAGAAATAATAAAAGAATTCCCTTGTCTCCATGTCCTTACCAACACTTGTTATCTTTTGTCATTTTGATAACAGCCACTCTGACAAGTGTAAGGTGATAGCTCATTGTGGTTATAATTTTCATTTCACTAATTATTAGTGATGGTGAGCATTTTTTCATCTATCTGTTGGCCATTTGTATGTCTTCCTTCTAAGAAATATCTATTCAGGTTCTTTGCCCAAATTTTAATTGGGTTATTTGTTTTCTTATTATTGAGTTGTTTAAGTACCTTATATATTTTGGACATTAATCATTCATCAGATATATGGCTTGCAAATATTTTCTACCATTCCTAGATTGTCTACTAATTTTTTCCTTTGCTGTGCAGAAGCTTTTTTGCTTTTGTTTATTTTTTCATGTTATTGTTTATTATTTCACATTTGTTTATTTTTTCTCATTGTTGACTGAACTTTTGGGGTCAAATTCCAAAAAAAAAATCATTGCCCAGACCTATGTCATGTAACATTTTCTCTATGATTTTTTCTAGTAGTTTTACAGTTTCAGGTCTAACACTTATGTTTTTAATCAATTTTGAGTTAATTTTTGTATGTTGTGTAAGATAAGAGTCTAATTTCATTCTTCTACCGGTCTATATCCAATTTTCCCAGCACCTTTTATTGAACAGACTTTCCTTTTTCCATCTTGTGTTCTTGACACTTTTGTCAAAAATCAATTGATTGTAAATGTGTTGGTTCATATCTGGACTCTCTATTCTGTTCCATTATTCAGTGTGTCTATGTGCATGCCCATATTATGCTGGTTTAATTATTATAGCTTTTTAATATAGTTTGAAATCAGGTAGAGTGATGCCTTCATCTTCGTATTTTTTTGTTTAAGATTGGCTTGTCTATTCAGGGGTGTGTGTGTGTGTGTGTGTGTGTGTGTGTGTGTGAGTGTGTGTGAGATTCCATCTGAAATTTAAGATTCTTTTTTCTACTTCTGAGAAAAATGACATTGAAATTTTATAGGGATTGCATTGAACCTGTAGATTGCTTTGGGTAGTATGGAAATTTTAACAATGTTAATTATTCCAACTCATAAACATGGAATATCTTTCCATTTCTTGTGTCTTCTTTCATTTCTTTCATTAATGTTTTAGAGGTTTTAGTGGACCAGTCTTTTACCTCTGATGTGGTTTGATTTTGTGTCCCACCCAAATCTCATGTCAAGTTGTAATCCCTAGAATTAGAGGAGGGGCCTGCTGGGAGGTGACTGGATCATGGGGGTAGTTTCTAGTGGTTTAGCACCATCCCCAGTGCTGTTTGTTTAAAAGTGTGTAGCACCTCCCCTATCTCTCTTTTTCCCTGGCTCTGGTCATGTGAAGACTTGCTTTGCTTCCCCTTTGCCTTCTACCATGATTTTAAGTTTCTTGAGGCCTCCCCAACTATGCTCCCTGTACGGCCTGCAGAACTGTGAGTCAATTAAACCTTTCTTCATAAATTACCCAGTCTCAGTCTCAGGTAAACCTTTCTTCTTCATAAATTACCCAGGCAGCATGAGAAAAAATTAATACAACCTCATTTGTTAAGCTTATTCTAAGAATTTTTTTGGTAGCTATTGTAAGTGGAATTGTTTTCTTGATTTCGGTTTCAAATAGTTTGTTGTTAGTGTATTAAAATACTACTAATTCTTGTCTGTTAGTTTTTATCCTGCAAACTTATGGTATTCATTTATTAGTTCTAGCAGTTTTACGGTGGAATCTTTAGGATTATCTACATGTAAAATCATGTCATCAGAAAACAGAGACAATTTCACTGCTTTCTTTTCTATTTGGATGTATTTTATTTCTTTCTCTTGCCTGATTATTCTGGCAAGGACTTCCAGTACTGTGTTGAATAGAAGTGGCAAGAGTGGACATCTTTGTCATCAGTGTTAAGTATAATGTTAGTTATGGACTGTCATATATAGCTTTAAATGAGTTGAGGTACATTCCTTCTATATGTAATTTGTTGAGAGTTTATTATGAAAAAATATTTAATTTTTTCAAATGGTTTTTCTGTATCTAAATGAGATAATCATATCATTTTTGTCCTTCATTCAGTTAATGTGATGTGTCACAGTTACTGATTTGTATATGCTGAACTATCCTTGCTTCCCCAGTATAAATCCTGCTTGATCATGGTGAATGATCCTTTTAATGTAAGATTGAATTAAATTTGCTAATATTTTTAGAGTATTTTTGCAACTGTAATTCATCAGGGATATTGACATGTAATTTTCTTTTCTTTTCATGTCCCTGTCTGGCTTTGACATCAGGGAATGTGGCCTCATGTAATGAGTTTGGAAGTATTCTTTCCTCTTTTACGTTTTGAAATAATTTGAGAAGGATTGATACTAGTTCTGAAATATTTGGTAGAATTATTCAGTTAAGCTATTAAGTCCTAGGCTTTTCTTTCATGGAAGACTTTTTATTACATATTCAATCTCCCTACTCATTGTTGGACTATTTAAATTTTCTATTTGTTTATAATTTAGTCTTCATGGGTTCTTTCTAAAAAGTTTTCCACTTCTTGTGGGTTATCCAATTTGTTCACAGTGATCTTTTATGATCATTTGTATTTCTGTGGTATTAATCTTCAGGGTCACGGGGTGTATTTCCTGGCTGAGCATTACTGCTATTTGTGTTTTTCAGTTGGGCAAGGCTGCAAGCTGTGCTTGCAGAAGTTAAGCACTCTGAGGCTAGGCAGAGTCACTGCTCAAAACATGGGTCCAAAGGCTATACTCTGTAGCAATGCATATTTGAAGCTTTCCTCCTTGCCTGAGTGGGGCTTTGAAATGGGCTTTGAGTCTGGGTCAGGCCACTGTTTGAACTCAGAGGTTGGGCAGGTCTAGTCCCTAAGCTCTGCAGAAATGCATGTAACAGGACTCTCCCTTCCTGGGTGGGGCCTTGGAATAGGCTTTGGAACTGGGCCAAGCTACTGCTTGGTCTAGGCAGGACTCACTCCTGTGCTCTACAGAAAGGCATTCTGTACATTAAGGTGTCTCCTAGCTTGGGTGGAGCTTTGGGGTGGGCTCCGAGTCTGGGCCAGGCTGCTGATTGGACTCCCAGGCCAGGCACTAGCCCCTGTGCTCTACAGAAATGTGTTGTGACTGTGTCTCCTTGCCTGGGTGGGGATCTGCTGTAGGCTCTGACACTAGGTGTGGAGGCTGGCTGCCTAGGGCTCTAGCCAGGTTAAACGTCCTGCTATACTTCTGGGAGCCACCAGCTTGGCTTTGGGGATGAGCTCTGCTGTTGGCTGGGATGGCATCACTGGCGGAAACAAAGGGCTATCAAGATCCTTGAGCCTCCTTTTTGTGTTTCTATCTGATCCCAGGTGGTCTAGTCCCATTGTTACACCCAGTGTTCCCTTTGAGGTGAGATGGGGATGAGCTCCCTGATAAGTGTCCCTGAATACTGAGAAGCTGGATGACTACCTCTAGAGCTCTTTACTCACTATGGAAACTGTTGATTCAGGGGATCTTCCGTATGTGTTGTGTTGTCTTAAAGGAGGGAAATGATGATGTAGTCAAAGTGAAATCATTCCTCTTATCTTATGATATAATTTTATTTAGTTCTATGGTTTACACTCAGTCTTAGTCCTAAGTTTTTGGGTTTTCACAAAGTTCTTTTCATCTGAGGATAATTGCTAACTGAAATATCTGTGGGAGAAAGTGAAGCCTGGGACCTCAGATTCACTCATCTTGCTGATGTGACTCCTCTGATGTTGCATTTTAAACAGGGATGTGAATAAAGCTTCACTGAGAAGTCCAAAAAGAGCTGATGGAGCAAGATGTAAAGATAAATGAGGAAAAGTACCCTGGATAGAGTGAGCATGTCTGGTGTGTTTGAGGAAAAGTACGGGGTCAGGGTAGCCCAAGCAAAGTGCATGAGGCAAATAGCAGGAGGTGAGTTCAGACAGATTGTGTGGAGTAGAGTAAATATTATCAACCCTTGAAGAGAACTGAAGAGAATTAATTGGCCTTCAAATTATCTTCATTAGGCTTATGAATGTATTTAATGTGAATCTGTCTCAGAAGATAGTCCTCCTCAAGCTGTAGTCAAAATCAGTTTTCTGAGGCTGCACGGATGTTGCAGGTGTTATATTACAATGCATTTTGCATGGTGCCACCAGCCTGTGAAGACCCTGGAAGCCCTCTGGCTGTGTTGTCAGGGTGATCCATCACTGGCTATTCCCTCTCCTGTTGAATGGCCATGCACACAGCATATGCCAATTGGGCCACTCCCTCAATGGCCAGCCCAGTCCCGCCTCTTCAACGCATAGTGTAGGGAAAAAGTGCAACCCGCATATACACACACAACAGATGCATCATCACCCCACAAAGGCAATTGGGTGGAGCAGTCTTTGTTACCTTTTGGTACACAACTCCCACCATACTCTCTTGTTACTTTTTTTACTCTTCAGTGTTTCCCTTGATATTCACCTTGAACTGACTTAACCTGAATAAAAGTCCTGGTGAAAGAAATGTAAAGGAAATACATGGGGTAATTTGTGACTCTACCCAATATCCTCGCTTGGCCCGAGCACCCTGCCAAGGGTCCCAGAAATGTAGCTTTGAAATTTGCATAGCGTGTAGAACATGGACCTGAAAACAAACAGAGTGAGAATTAAATATTGATTTTTCCCACATAGGAGAATCACAATTTCTGTACACAATATTTTATTTCTAAAATGGGTGCAAAATACTCTTGCTAAAAAGATCCAAAGGCAGATTCTGTTTTTCAAAATTCATTATCCTGCTTTATAATCTTCTAATGTAGAATGGCAATTTGTTTATCTCATCGATATTAATGTGTTTTATATTTTTGATCAAATTGTGTATGTTGAAATGGGTTCTTAAATTTCTATTTACTTTCTAGATTAAATCTTACCACATAAAGAATTATCTCCTTTGTGAACAAATGTGTCAAAATCAACTTGGATCTGCTTGATGGTTCTTACACCTTCAGCGTTCATAAGACAACATTTTTATGTCACCAGATATAACCTAGATGGTACATATTAATTTATATATGGATATTGAAAAAATGTATGGTTTCCATCTGAGGTCTTTTAAGTATGATTTTTAAATTGATGTGAATATTGCTTTTTTTTCAACTTGCACTGTAATACAGTCAAAATATGACTCCCAGGTGAATGAACAATTATCTGTTTCATTTGGCATCATTCTTGTATTTCTGAGCCATGACTTCTGAATGAATGTATGTCTTTTCAGACCTGGTTTCAACTGGCTGAAGAGCATTTTGATAGTGTCAAGTAACTCTCATTACACTGAAAGACAGTGCTGATAAGATAAATTTAGAACATCTTTCATCTCATTTTCAATATTAACAACTGTCATATAGTCTTGCCAGCAAACATAAATGTGTGATAAAGTTTAGACATTTTAATGTTTTAGTCTCTCCTGTTTTGATAAATATTAGACATAAGATGGTACTGAAACACCATCCCAGGATCTTTAGGTTTTCAGGAAAAAATGGTTCATCATAAGCTCATTATAAAACTATATACAAAAGAAATTGTAGGGCCAATTCAGTAAACAAATCTGAGACTTTGGTCTCCTGTTATCCTTTCCTTCATTCCAGGAAGAGTCTAAAGTATACTGTTCGAAAGTAACAATATGAACATTTTGTAATGGTCTTTGAGTATATCTTTCAAAAGAGATCTGATAAGGATTACTAAAGAAAAAATACTTTCTTCATGTTTCTCTTCTTCTGCTTCCATCTCTTCCTTTTTCTTTTCTATATTATTCTGCTTTAGCCTATTGTTACTTAATGACATCAATACCAGCATCCTCTTTGTGTATTTTAATCATGCATGGATAAACAGACACACTTCAGTGGCCAGAAATTTTCTCACAAATTAGAATAGAATTAATATGCTAAGATTCCCACTTATCCAAAATAATATATGAATATCATAAGCATTGTTCAAAACATATCTTTGAACATAGAATAGAGGTCAGTTTAGCAACACCATCCCCCATCAACCTTCTGTTGTGAAACTTAGATAATTAATTTACATTTGGCTTTCCTTATTGTTTTGCATACAAATTAGAATGCTTAAAGCCTCCAACAAACTTGGTCACTGAGTCAAAGAAAGAAAGGAAGATGAGAAAATAGAGAAATTGCTCAGCAGACTATATTCATTCCTTAAAAGAATTATGTGTTCACCTATGTATCCAGTATGCACAAAGCTGCCCAAACAGACCAGAGTCATCCATTCCTATAATGTTTAACATTCTCTTTTATAGTTGTATAAAAACACAAGGACAATCTCTTACCTTTCCTTTCTCTGTTCTCTCTCCCCAGGGAGGGAAGAAAAACAAACAAAAAACAAAAAACAAAAAATAAAAAACCAAGCAAAACATGGACACACACACACAAGAACACAGTCTCCCAGAATTCCCCATAATTCACTGTGGAAGCAGGAAAGTTGCTGTAAAGAACACAGGTGCTGAGAGGAGAAAGCAATGCTGTGCCACATGCAGAAGAGAGAAGTATATGCCTTGTCCCAAACCAATATCACATGCTATCACATAGGAGAGGAAGCCACACCTCTGAGGTGCCACTGAATCCTAGGTGAAAACAATTGCTCTTACTTTAGCCTGCTGAGGCTTTCACTGCAGAAGTTGGGCACAGGTCCAGAGACCAATACCAGAGTGAAAACACAGTGCTCCTCCCAACCCAGCCCCTTTGGAACTCAACCACCTTGGGGTAGGCAGATACTAAGATAGTACCCAGTAATCCTTGCCTCTTGGCATTCATGCCCATCTGTAATACCCTCTCCTTGAGTGAGGGCTGGACATAGTGACTTGCGTCTAACCAGTAGAAAATGGCAAAGGTAATGGATATCACTTCTATGATGAGGCTACAAAATATTGTGACTTCTGTTTTGCCCTCAGACTTTTGTTTCCTTGATTTTCATGCTCTGATAAAGCAAGTTGCCATGTGAAGACACCCACATAACAAGAAACTGGGATGGCCTCTGGCCAATAGCCAGCAAGAAACCAAGACCCTCAGCTTGACAGCCTGCAAAAAAGTGAGCTCCTCGGCCTAACAGCCTGTAAGAAACTGAATCCTGCCAATACCACTGAACTTGGAAAAAGATCTTTCCTCTGTTGAGCCTTCTGATTACACCACAGCCCTTGCTGATACTTTGATTGAAGCCTTTTGGAAAACTCTGATGCAGTGGATCCAGAGAAGCTCTGCCCAAATTTCCAACCTACAAAAACTGTGAGATAATAAAGGTGTATTGTTGTAAGCCACTAAATTTGTGATAATTTGTTTCACAATAGTAGATAACTAATACACCTCCCAACAGGGTTCTTCCAAAATTCCTGTTCTGCTTGTGAATGAAGTCCCAGCAGTCTGACTCACCAGTTAGCATAGCCCATTTCAGGCTGAGCTGGTACCTTACAACAATACAACAATACATCCACTAACTTCTTTCCAAGAGGCAAGACTACAGAAAACATTTTGTATTATCTGGGTGTTTCATTTTCTACACTCTCCTTTCCTCAAGAAAACTGAGAATTAACTGAAGAAATTTTCTTAAATCTTTAATTTGTGCCAGGGCCGTAGCCAGAGAATTGAAAGCTTCAAGTCACAGAATAAACAAATTGCATAAAAGTCCAGATGCTGCACCTCTCAAAACTACTTTATGTTCATTTTCTTTCAGGATAAGAACCACTTTATTTAAGCTGTATCATGAAATTAGTAATTTAAAATATTTATAAGGATTAACTAATTACCGATTATTATTGATAAAACCTAATGGTTATGTTTACACTAGTAAAATGTGCTCTTCTATTTTAACTGGACAACATATGCATAGGATGTAACTGACAAGTTTTTCCCCCTATGTTGTTTAAAATGCATTTTTTTTTTTCAAAGTAAAACTTGATTTCCAGGGTCAGACATAAACCTCTAATGCTATTTTTGTTGACAGCAGCAGAAAAATCATCACTGACTTTATCACTTCGGAGATGACTACTGCAGAAACAGTAACAATATAAGATGGTAGGCTAGGCACCTGGGATGAAGTACTTGCTGCTTAATGCAGATCTTCAGTCTCTACACTTCCATTAATGCACTGCATTCAGATAGTATGGTTTGGCAACAAACAAAAGCAACAGTTTAATGGAAGTAATGAAAACTGTTCTACATTATTTTCTTTCCTTATCCCACATATTAGAAAATATGCCTGGCAGTTTTGCTAACAGTTCAATAATGCACTTCATTTTGCTACTATTCTCAATGAATTTTCTCAGTTTCTTGTTTGATAAATCAATGCCAAAATAAAACTTGGAGGTAAACAGATTTTAATTGAGTCTTTGTGATGTTATGTATCTTGGAATTTGAAAGTTGTAGAATTATACATAATTTTACTGGTTTATTTTGTTTAAATATTTGGCATTGAGTATTATAACAGGTTTTTGATGGGAAAACAAATATCTAAGACACTCTCTTTGTACGCTGTCTATGACATTTGAGGAAGAACTGGGGACATTCAGGAAGAGCTTCTGCCAGAGCTTTTAATTTCTCCCAAGTCTTTTTTTTTTATGATCTGTTCATGTGTTTATTATTAGTTATAAGTATTTCTTTATACATTATCTTCATCCAAAAAGAATGAAAGAAGAAAGATGGTATAAAATGCAATATGAAAATTATCATTTCTCCCAAGTCTTAAATGTTGTCTTCTTGATCAGAATTGTGGATGCTGAGATTCAAAATTAATAATGCATACTAACTTGCCAGTTGGTAAACTTAGTTCTTTTGGTGATATTTGGTTTTTATTTGTCAAAAAAAGTTGCTCATCCAACCAATAGTCAGAGACCTTCATATACACTGTCATTTATAATACCCACAACAATCACTATCCAAAATGAGAGACACTCTAGCCCTTGTTTGATGCTCTTATATCATGAAAAACAAAAGGGCATAAGGAGAAGTGTTTGTAAAGTTGATATAAAATATAAAGGGTGTTTTCATAAAGCAAACCTAGTCTTGTTAAAAGTGCTGTACTCTTGTCGCACTAGCAAAGTTCACTCTAAAAGTGTGTTCTCATAATTCAAGGTAACAACAACAAAAGAGTTTCTTTACCTGTCACTCTCCTTCCTGACTTAGTTCACTAAAACACTGCATCCTTACTCAAGAAACCATTACCTGAAAAGCAAAACATGAGATAGAAACCAAGGCCAGGCACAATGCCTCACGCCTGTAATTCCAGCACTTCTGGAGGCCAAGATAGGTGGATCACCTGAGTCCAGGAGTTTGAAAACAGCCTGGGCAACATAACAAAACCCTGTTTCTACTAAAATATAAAATTAGCTGGGCGTGGTGGCTCACACCTGTAGTTCCAGTTACTTGGGAGGCTGAGGCAGGAGGATTGCTTGAGCCTGGGAGGCAGAGGTTGCAGTGAGCTGAGATCATGCCACTGCACTGCAGCCGGGGTGACAGAACAAGACTCTAAAAAAAAAAAAAAAAAAAAAAAAAAAAAAAGAAAGAAAAAAAAAAAAAAGGAAGGAAAGAAATAAAAAAAGAAACAATTTTCAGTGTTAAGTTTCAATGTCTTTTATTTTGAGAAATTGATAAAATTGTAAAAGAACGTGGGAAGGCATGTAGAGTTTTTTCTGGAAGAAAAAAGTAGAATAGAAAGTTTCTTTACCTGTCACTCTCCTTCCTGACTTAGTTCACTAAAACACTGCATCCTTACTCAAGAAACCATTACCTGAAAAGCAAAAACATGAGATAGAAACCAAGGCCAGGCACAATGCCTCACGCCTGTAATTCCAGCACTTCTGGAGGCCAAGATAGGTGGATCACCTGAGTCCAGGAGTTTGAAAACAGCCTGGGCAACATAACAAAACCCTGTTTCTACTAAAATATAAAATTAGCTGGGCGTGGTGGCTCACACCTGTAGTTCCAGTTACTTGGGAGGCTGAGGCAGGAGGATTGCTTGAGCCTGGGAGGCAGAGGTTGCAGTGAGCTGAGATCATGCCACTGCACTGCAGCCGGGGTGACAGAACAAGACTCTAAAAAAAAAAAAAAAAAAAAAAGGAAGGAAAGAAATAAAAAAAGAAACAATTTTCAGTGTTAAGTTTCAATGTCTTTTATTTTGAGAAATTGATAAAAATTGTAAAAGAACGTGGGAAGGCATGTAAAAAGAGTTTTTTCTGGAAGAAAAAAGTAGAATAGAAATATATGTTATATGGTAGATTTTACTATTGTGGTAGATTGTATGCTCCAAAAATGGACACAGTGACATCCTTCATCCTACACATACTTATAATGTAACTGTGCCATTCCTCCCATTGAGAGATGGATCTATGTTCCCTTCCCTCATAGCTGGATAAACTCCTGGCCGTGGCAGAAGTTACAGTGTGTGGCCTCCAAGGCTAGTCATAAAAGAGGATATACCTTCAGCACAGCTTTGTAGAAGAGCTTGCTCTTGGACCACAGTCTCTTTGCCATTAGAAAGCTGTATCAGATGGAGTGGACTATGTGGAGAGAAACCAATACCATACACTCTGTAGCCCCAGCTGAGTGTGGTCCAACCATCAGTCAGCAATTACCAGATATGAGTGGTGAGTCTTCAGATTATTCCAGCCCTTGGCTGTCAAGTTATCCATAGTTTTTCTCTCACCACAGCTAATAATGCTGTATAAAACAAATGCAAGCTCTCCCTGGTGGGTCTCACCTATATTAGAGATTTCTGAACAAAATTA
This sequence comes from Rhinopithecus bieti, assembly GCF_001698545.2. Taxonomy (NCBI): domain Eukaryota; kingdom Metazoa; phylum Chordata; class Mammalia; order Primates; family Cercopithecidae; genus Rhinopithecus; species Rhinopithecus bieti. The sequence goes on along the minus strand of NW_016805121.1, from coordinate 65,693 downwards.
GTGATTGGGGTGACATGTTTCATAATAAATAATTAATGGAAAAGACTTATCTCCATTATGTAGATGAGGCAACTAAAGTTCATAGTGGATATATGATTTAACTAGTAATACAGCACTATTAAACTGCAGAGACTGAGTGAGCTCAAGTTCTATTCCCTTTATCTACATAGAATTTTTTTGAAGTTTGTTCCTGAGTAACTATTTGGTGAAATGGAAAGTTTGTCTTCAGTGGTCTTGGTTTCCTCTCAGATACACCTAAAAATATTTAATGCTTATGTCTCTATTGGGAAATTACAAGTTCATAGATAAGATGTTTCCCATGACTTTTACAATGAAGAAAGTATTTTCAGACCACCATGGTGATGAGGCAATTTCTGTTTTCTAGTTTCACGTCATTCATGAGTTCATCTGGTTTAGATCTTCTTTCCTTAAAATGTATGCTTAAATTTTGGCAACATTCAGTTGAAAAGGCTGAATACCTGATAATTAACTGTATTGCTGCTAAAAAGAAACAGTGCAAATACAAATAGAAAGGAACTACTTAGTGTTTCGTTTACAGTCTCCTTATGCACATTTATTCCACTTATATTTGATTTCTCTTCTATTACTGTTGATATTACAAAATGTAACCTTGTTGAACATTTACAATTATGCCTCATTCTTTGTCTAATCATCTCAGGTGTTATCATACACGATCAGGAAGTGCTACTGAAGTGTTTCCTATGGGACTTAAAGAAAGATTGAAGGGTAAATGTCATCTTAGAACTTACAAAGGCAAGAATTCCACTCTTGACACTTCCTCTCATCCCCTACCTGATTGCTCACAGATGTCACACTTAGAAAGCAATGTTTTTTTTTTCTTTTCTTTTTTTTTTTTTTTTTTTGAGGCGGAGTCTCACTTGGTCACCCAGGCTGGAGTACAGTGGCACAATCTCGGCTCACTGCAACCTCCACCTCCCGGGTTCAGGCGATTCTTCTGCCTCAGCCTCCTGAGTAGCTGGGACTACTGGCGTGTGCCACTGCGCCTGGCTAATTTTTTGTATTTTTAGTAGAGACGGGGTTTCACCATGTTGACCAGGCTGGTCTCAAACTCCTGACCTCATGAGCTGCCCCCCCTTGCCCCTGGCCTCCTAAAGTGCTGCGATTATAGGCGTGAGCCACCACATCCGGCCGGAAAGCCATTTCTTAAAGTCGTTTATTGCAAATCTTCTTCCTTTGCTTCATATTGTCAACTAATAATTATTTAACATCCATTTGATATTTGGAATTGTATATCTTCCTATTGTACAACTTCCTATCAGATTTTAGGTAAGAGGCAAAAAGCATGTGATAGAGACTTTTCAATTACCAAATTAAGATATAAATGCTGGATGGATTCTCATATAGTTGCTAGTCATACCTTTATCAGAACACTGAGAAGCCCCCATTTCATTGCCCCAGAACTTTACCTTAATGTACTTGTTTAGAAAGATAGTTTGGAAATCCTGACCCACTTCAGGTTAACAGCACGAAGATGCTTGGTAAGTTTGGTAATGTTAACAGTAGTAAGATGTGATAACGTAACCAGAGGAAACAAGACTTTTTATTTGAAACATCATCTATCAAGGACAGCAGCTTGAGACAGTTTTTAAACTATACTATGAGCATTTGAGTATCACAGTTTATCTTCTCAAAATGCTAGTTTAAACGAGTACACAAGATGAGATTAAATGAGGAAAAGAAAAGCAACAGACGGTTGTTATTGGGGGTTTACTATATCCAAGGAATTTAATATATATATATATATATATATTTCCTGATTTAATTCATACAGAAACCCAGTGACATAGATTGTGTTGCTCATTTACAGCCATGAAAACTGAAGTCTCCACATGAAGTAACTAAACCAAATCCACTAGCTACAACATAGCAGAGGCAGGATTCAAAACTCTGCAGCTCCAAAGTCCAAGCTCTTGCTACCAGGCTATGCCTCTCTCAATAGACGTGTACTTGGGAGTAGTCTGTCAGCTAAGAATGCACATTTAAGGCAGTTTTTGTATCCTGACACTGCCATTTGATCACATATGTGACCGTTTACTCTCTGGATATTAGTTTCTCAATCTCTAAAATGAGGATAATTCCTGATATGGATTTAAAGATTATGTAATGCCTTACAGAGCCCTCAGTAACTTGTCGCTGTTATTATTTCATGATATGAAGAACATAACTTTTCAGTCTGCTCCCAATAATTTGTGGGAGGCAAAAGAAAAAGAACAAAGTTATTTATGTTTCAGTCACCATGGCACTGCAGTTTTGCTTAAACAATACTGTTTTTTGTTTTTGAGATTGTCTTGTCCCTTTAACTTTTTTTCTTCAAAGCACCTGACAAACATGAGTCAATTCATTTTTCTCTTTTTTTTCATTAATAGTTTTCATTGCCCTCCTTGTCAAGTTGCATTTAATAATTTATCAATTATGCCTGATCAGGCCTGCTTGGCTGGCACAGCTAAGCTATAAAGAAGAACATGAACAGATGTCAAAAATGCATTTGTTTTCTCTTTTTTGCCAAATGCCAGGCAAGGAATGGCACCGTTCTGCTTGCCTGCCCCTTTTACTGGTGAGTAGTGCAAAATGGTTCACACAACATCTGCTTTTCTAAAGACCTGCTAGCATTGCCCACGTATCTCCAGATGTTGTCACGCATAAACACAAATATCTGTAGGACTGAAAGTGAACAAATTCTCTTGGGATGCCAAATTCAGTGTTGTTTTGTTCTGTTTTGTTCTGGGGCCTGGGAAAATGGTAAAGGAATGGAGTATGGATCTAGTATTTTGATTCCATTTGCAGAAGATTATTTTCCCTCTGTAAATTGACTGCCATTTTAATAACATAGTACTGAAGTGAAAGATGCAGGTTAAGCCCCTTAGCTGTGCCCACAACCTCAGGAAGAATGAAAAGGGATGATACATTGCAGAAAAGGTCCTACTGTGAGACAACCAAACCCACATCAAGGCTTCAGAGAACAAAACAAGAATTTACTTCTCGCCTCAGGAAAACTATGAATCATTATTAAAGTGAGTTCAAAATATAAGGAGGTCCTTCCTGCTCTCACCACCTCTCTTTGCCACCACTACCATCCTTCCTAAAACTGTGGATCACTCTGCCTCTCCTTTATGATTCCAATTCTTTCTGTTGTCCTTAGATGAGTGCTCTCAGTCATTTGTTTGCCTCCAAATTCCCCCTCAATGGAGCTTGGGTGGGCGGGGCAAGGAGCTCATTTTAGCTCTTGTACCTATAAGGAAAGAATGAAGAAAAGTCACCCCTCCTGGTCCAGTGTCAGAGGACAGGACATATAAGAGCAAAGGTTTTCCTCATTAGGAGAAATCATCTCAACATACTTAGGTATTTGGAGTTAAGTAGCTCTATCTCTTCATGAGTGTTCTAGTTTAGTCTAGGCCACACACCTAAAAGGGGCATCTATATCCCAGAGAAAAGGAGATAAATCGTGTTATGCCATAATGAGAATAGAAATTATGACTTGAAGTTGTGTTGTTATTCATGCTCCTCTTCCTGCATGGATCTCTAGCCTTATCCTGTGACAGCAGGTCTAGATTGACAAATGGAAGAGCATCGTAAAATAGCATTTTCATGACAGTCACTGAACATTTTATTGTAGAACTGGAGTCACAAACTTTTTTCTATAAAGGACCAAATATTACAGATTTTCATCTTTGCAGGATGTATAATCTCTGTCACAACAACTCAAATTTGCCATTGTAGCATGAAAGAAGCCATAGACCTTGCAGAAATGAATGGGCATGGCTGTGTTCTCTAAAGCCTTATTATAAAAAACAGGCAGTGCACATGTGCATGAGCACACACTCACACAGAAGGTGGCAGACTGGATTTAGCCCATAGGTCATAGTTTGCTACACTCGGTTATAGAAAGGAGAAGTGAATATATATTAAACTATTATAAGAAATCACAGTTACTTTTGCACCAACCTAATATTTGTGACTATTACTCTGTGGGTCAGTGAGGAATATTTTTCTGCCCCTCTCTGGATGCTTTATTTTATGACTGGAATTTGAACATCTCACTACTCTTCTTTGACCTGTTTGCTTTATGCAATAAGCATATTTTCAAAAATGACCAAGATATGAACCCTGTCTTCGAGGAGTGAAACAATGTGTTATATGTAGGACATAGTAGAAACAAGGAAGAGATATATTAGAAGAGTAGGAAAGCTTCATAGAGGAAATAACAAAGCCCAAATCTTGAAAGTTTTACTGGGATTTACTATATTGGGTATCCCAGACATTGTGACATTCTAGGTATAACAATGAGGTCTGCCAGCAAAGTAAAAAGAAAGACATGAAAAACCATGACCCATTTGGGGAAAAGTAGCATGTTCTGCAAAAGTTTACTGAAAGGTGAAACTAGGTTGTCATGGTGAGGTAAAGTTGTAGAAGGAGGCAAAGTTAGATTACAGAAGCCCTTGTATACCATTCTAAGGCACTGTAGGTTTCACCGATGCTTTGCTCCCTTCATGTAGAGTGGAATCATGGGCAGAGATCCCTGTCAGGTTAGCTCAGTATAAGGGCTGAGTCCCACTCTGCTGCTTGATTCCTCACACGGTCACTGCTGTGTGCCATTGTTCAACCTCTCTGTGCCTCAATTCTTCCACATTTAGAAGGGGACAATGATAATATAATTAATGCCTACTGCATGGAGTTATTATGAGGATTAAATGAATTAATATTCATAACACCTTTGAACAGGATGTGCAACACAGTAAGGTGGTATACTGGGATTATACTCAGGAATCACCTGATGGGACTTTTTTTTCCCCCTAAAACACATTGACCATTTATGAATAAAAAGAAATAAAAATATCAGGGCAGTCCAGGAGAAAAGTTCTGAGCCTGAATTTTAGCACTGGGGATAAAAAAGAGGAGGTAGTTATGAGATATAAAAAAGAGGTATATTTAAAAAAGGTTTAATTGCTGATTGAACGGACATGACATATCCTTAGAGACAACTGAACATCTCAGCAGAGACTAGTTTTAGTTTGCCATCTGGGTGAATGGCAGTGAGATTTCTGGCATAGAGAATCCCAATGAAGAAGAATCGGGGAGAGTACTTAATATGCTATTCATTTCCTACCCACACTCCTTTATTTAGAAAACAGCCTCTCTTTCCACAGCTGCTAGATGGGGCATTCCTTGTGCATGGGGTGCTCATCTAATTTATTATCTAAATGGAGGCATATTAGCGATTGAGAATAGGAAGCTGCCGATAATGACTACAGAACAGCAGGAATGAGCTAGGATTCTCCAGAGCAAAGTGGGGTACATGGTCTCCCCACCTGTGAAGCACATGATCCCGTGCCAGTCTACAGTTGACTGTGAGCAAATGCCTCACCCCGATTTTTGCAATAATATGTTTTCTGCCTAGAATTTAAGACTAAGAAATTGAAAATTCTTTGTTTAGTCAAAAGTAGTTACTGAGCATTAACTATATACCAGGAAAGGTCCCAGGCACTGTTGATATAGCATTTAACAAAGAAGAAAAAGCTCTGCCTTGATGGAATGATATTCTAGTAGAAAACTAGATAAAAGATAAATGTACAAATATTGTCTGAGAATGGTAGGTACTGGGGAGAAAAATCAACCAAATAAGGTGGTAGAAAATGGTAGGATGCTGCTTTTACATTGAGTGGTTACGAATAGGGAACTATTTGAGGAGGTGATATAAGCAGAGATGTGAATTAAATAGGAAAAAAGTTTGATGTGTGTGAGCAAGAGAATGACTCATGTGTAGTGAAGGAGGAAAAGGGTAATAGAAAATAAGAATAGGGAGGATACAGTTGATAACTGGAAGGCAGTCCCTCAGAACTGAGACTAAATTTGGTTCCTGGCTTTCCATAAGTATTCAGTTGGTTACATACACAACAGACACTCTTAATTCCTTTACTGTCTTCTAATCACAGCTGAGTATTGGCAAATGCTTGGCTTGGAAATGGACAGGGAAATAGGTTTGGTCAAATGTATAGTAAACTCAAGTCTGATCTGGATCTTCTTCAGAAGTTGCCCCCACTTTTGAAAAGAACTAAATGAATCTCCTTTCTTTCTCTGGATGCCTAGAATTGCAGCCAGCATGTTGTGACTTCCTATGAGGGAAGTGGCCCAAGCTTAAACAAATGTGGCAAGGAGGGCTGAGTAGATGTCATGTTTATCCTTCCATGTCCATGGGCTTTTTTGTTGTATCCTTTTAGTAAGTCAATTTTTACTTAAATGACCTAGAGTATGTTTCTACCCCTTCCAGCAGAGCATCTTAATTTCCCTTTTGAACGTGCTGAGTTTGATGGACTCATGAGTCTCTCAAAGAGGCAATGTCTAATTTGAAGTTAAAGGTCCACACAGGAGTCAGAGATAATCATAAGAGAATCATTAACATGTCCCACCACAGAAATGGTTGGAATCATCTCATTAGGGTGTGATACATGGAAGGAATGAGGGCTAGGCACAGACTAGAATACTAGGCTTACCGCTACATTTGAGTGGACAGTTCTTAAAGGAGTGAAGCTGAGCTGAGGGAACATGAATGAGAATCAATGGAGGGGACTTGTTTTCCCCCTAAAACACATGCTGTCCCTACTGGGGATTCTGGCATGCTGCTGGTCATGGGGGAGCTCAACACAGCAGTGGGCAGAGGAAGGAGTCAATACAGAATACTGAGAAGAAAAAATCAGCTGGGGCCAGTGGCTCATGCCGGTAATCCCAGCATTTTGTACGGCCAAGGGGGGAGGATCGCTTGAACCCAGGAATTTGAGGCCAGCCTGGGCAACATAGCAAGACCCCATCTCTAAAAAAAAAAAATAGCTGGGCATGATGGAGCACATATGTGGTCCCAGCTGCTTGGGACACTGAGCCAGGAGGGCCACTTTAGCCCAGGAAGTCAAGGCTGCAGTGAGTATAGCCCTGCCACTGCTCTCCAGCCTGGGCAACAGAGCATGACCCTGTCTCAAAAAATGTTAAAAGACCCAAAAGGTAGAAGAAGACATCTCCTCTCTGATTTAGTTTTTTCATTTGAAGCAGAGAATTTCTCCTATTTAGTGGATTCTTATTCTAATTTGCTTTGGTAAACGCTGGAGTTGGAGGGGCTCTATCCAGAATGTTCCTGGCATAGACTCACCTCTTTGGCACAGCCAGTGAGCTCCTTCTAATCATTTCTGGGCCCCCGCTCACAACACCTGTGTCTGGCTCAAATCTCTCATCTCAAGAGATGGTGCTAGGGCCATATTAGGAGGCGATGTATTTTTAAATCCCTTAGAAAATAGCACTGGCAGTAATTGGCTCTTAGATCTCAGTAATGCTTACTGTTTTGATCTATAAAAATATATTTCCTCCCTCCACCCCTACCCATTGCCTTATTTTCTCTTCATGTTGGGAAAGGATTTTTCATTTTATTTCGTACTTTGTTCTGTGGAGTCCTGTACCGATTTCACAAATAGGAAAGAAAAGAAAAACCTCTATATTTGTTTTCTTGCTGCTGCTTAAATATTGATCTTTAGAAATGTATGAAGGATTGCCTAAGGCCTCCTAGGAAGTCTAAATTGGAATTGTGATTTTTCTTCTTGTTGCTTTGTATGCGTCATCAGGAATAAGTATTTTTGTTATTTTTGATGATTATTTTTGAAATAACAGTAACACTTTTCTTGGGGCTTAATTCACTGCTGCAGAGGATGTCACCACTGCTTAAAAGCTCTTGGGCAGTCAATGCTGTCTGTAATTGTTTGACAGAAGTTCTATGAAATTCCCTTTTCCAGTATGCTCAGCACACGTTGTTACTACACTTAAGTAAATGTTTTTTCCACGGTTGTTTTTAACAGTCCTTAGAGATTCTAGAAACCTCCTGTAAGAAGGTTGTGACCCTCTGGTTCTTTGTGACTGTGTGTCCAGAAGGAAATTGACTCATATCTGAAGAGGCTACGCTTCTAAGGAAAATTCTGACTCGGTAACTTCAGGTTGCTCTATGAAGCAAATAAGACCGCACACAGTATCATTCCCTTTTTTCTGCTTTTGTTTCTTTTGAAGGAAAATGCTGATATTGTCTGTCACTTTTTATGATACATGCAAAATTGATGACAACTAGAAGAAATATTCCTTTTAAAAAGTGTTAAATAAAAGAATATGCCTGCAGGTGTATAGTTGATGGAGGTGCTGGAATAACAAGAGCCTTGAGTGGACTGTGAAAAATCAGTGACAGTTGAAGATGTTGGAAATACTCACCATTGATTCTGCCTTCTCAGTACCATGGAGAGAAGTCTACACTAAGCAAAGGAGTATTGGCTATTTGGAAGGTTAAAATAGGTTACTTGTAAGTTTTCAAACAATAAATTGTCCAAAGTGTTCAAGAGACATTTTTTTTTTCTTAGTAACAAAGGAGAGAAAACCTTTTGTTTCATAGAATGAGTTAACAAGCTTGATGCTTACGTAGTTTGGGCTATGGATCTTCTAATGAATATTTGGCAGTTAGGCTTACTACCTACGTAAAGAACAAATGCTTCCTTATGATGTGGAGACATAATTAAACCGGAAGGCAGCAAAACTGATACTGAAAGAGGGAGCATTTGCTGGGCAGCTGATTCTATGCATTAGTGGGATTTTCAATTTCATCCTGGCTTCACTTCTACTTATTTCTGTACTCTGCAGTGGATAGAAATTGAAAATCAACCCCTCAATCTATGTTGAAAGTCAGAAAAAAAATTAGAATAACTTTGACTATTTTTAAAATCTATCATTCATGGAACATTGACTACATAAAACCAAGAAATATAAAAATGCAAGAAGAAACCACCATTATTCACTGTTTTGTTTTAAGGTGTGGCTCATTGTTCAACTTTCTTTTATATTACGAGTATTCCCCCACCCTCTCCATGTCTTTGTACCATAAGAAACTTTTAAAATAAAAAAACTATAATAAAATTATAAGACACTGTAAATGAATGGTTATAGTCATCTGAATCTTCTGTGACCCTTAGAATTAAGGGGGGAAAAAAACCACAATAATTATGGCCAATAATAATTCCTCCTTATTTGAAGAAATTCAACAGTTTTAGAACCACCTTTAAACTATACGACCTGGCATATACACATTAAAAAAAACACACACACACCCAAAATTGTTTACTAAGTAAGAACAAGAATTCATTAAAGAGACACGCCAGCTATAGGAAGTTTCGATTTTAAATGTAAAGAGAGGAGGCAATGGTACCTGACTTTTTACATTTTGATTTATATTGGCTTCTTTCCAGAAAATACTTTCATTGGCTTTCAAAAACAATTTATTTTGTCTCCAACCCTTAGACTGAAACTGTCTTCAACTGAAAATCCGAACACCTAGATTTTACTTTTCATTTAGGCAAAAATGTATTTGGAGCCAGCCATGGTGGATCACAACTGTAATCCCAGCACTTTGGGAGGCCAAGGTGGGCAGATAACCCGTGGTCAGGAGTTTGAGACTAACCTGGCCAACATGGCAAAACCCCATCTCTACTAAAAAAAAAAAAAAAAAAAAATTAGCCAAGCATAGTCTTGCATGCCCGTGGTTCCAGCTACTTGGGAGGCTGAGGCAGGAGAATCACTTGAGCCCAGGGAGCAGGGGTTGCAGTGAGCCAAGATCACACCATTGCACTGGGTGACAGAGCAAGACTCCATCAGAATAATAATAATAATAACAAATAAATACATAAATAAAGCACAATTGGTCTCTACCCGCTGGAAAACAAGCAGGAATTTCTGTGTTTCACAGACATGGATCATGAAGAGGATAAAATGAGATAACTTGTTAAGTGCTAAGAAATATTCTCTATAAACCCAAGCTATTGTAATTACTTAATATGAGTCTCATCTCTGGAGGCTGTCATGATGGATTGTTTGTCAGCTTAGCCTTAAAAATGTCAGGCATCACAGACAGGGAAACCTATAAATGAGAAAGTTGGCTGCAGTCAGTCCCAGGGGCCTCTCTGGCACTGGTGCTGTGGGGACTTGCAGTTTAATCAGTTAAATCTGCGTCAGGAAGTCATCTCCCCTTCTGCTGCACCCGCTGATGTCACAGAGGTCCTGAGCATCAAGCCAACACCTCCTGCTGAGTAGCAAAACACTTGTGCCACCTGCCATCCTGGGGAAAACAGCCATGCTGCTGGAGAGTATAATCAATGGAGAGAGAGCCCGGTCACTTCTGCCATCTCACTCTCCTCCCACCTGGGAATAGAAGTGACAACTATTGAGCCATCAGAATGAAAATCTTTACCAGCCCTGCAGTGATCCAGGTACACAGAGTGACCTGCAACACTACAGCTTTAGGAAGGATATTGATTGTCTTATCTAATAGGAAAACGTGAACCCAGTTTATATTTTAGATTAACTCTGTTTCAGGCTTTCTCACTTTGGTTCTTTCACACATATTCAACAAACATCCATTGTCTGTAATGTTCCAGGCACTGTTCTAGGTCATATGAAAAATTAGAATTGAGCAGACATAGCCACTTACTCAAAGAGTTTACTGTTCAGTAAAAGGAATGAAGATGACTCCAATATAAAGTTATAATAATACTATTTATATAAAAATGAATAAAATATTGAGGCTATTTTTATTTAATAACATCTCAGGATACTATAAGAGATGAAGAGAAAGGCCAATGGATTGAGATTCACTAATGACTCAAGGTATGATAATTACTATTCTCAGTTGTTTTTTAAAAAAACTTTTCTTCATGTAATGATCTATGGGCATTTTTGTACGATCTGGGGATACCAAAATGACCAAAACTGACAAAAATGTATGCCCTCATGAAGCTTTCATACTAGATGGACACACAGCAGAGGGCAAGAAAGTGTCCAAGGGATCTGGAGGGGCAGCAGAGAATCACAGCACAACCTGGCAAATCCTTGTAAGAATTTGACTTTATCCTTGAGTGAGATAGAAGTCATTGGTCTTTTTCATCACTTTCTAGTAAAGAAACAAATGTGAAGACTAAAAGGGCAGAGACTGGAATTCAAAAGTGATGTGACCCTGGAAAATTATTCTAAAGAATCTCAAATGTTCAAGTCTCTAAAAATTTTGATTGAGTGTAGGGCTGACAGAGGTCATGGAGAGGGAACTTTAAGTAAAACTTCTGATGGGTTTGTTGATATCATTAGTACTTAGAATTATAATCATTTATATAGCGTTGCTGGAAAATCATTGCAAACAGAAACCTTTTAAAAAATATATTTATGCAAATTATACATATCACCAAAATACATAGCTCCATATAGTTTTATAACAAATGACATTTATAGTTATTACTCCCTATTACCTCCAAGAATAAACTATTAGACATATGAAATCATCCATATATAATAATATTGTGGTAGATTAAAGATGATGTGTAATAATGTCCAGAGAGATACCAGGGTACCACCTCCTGGATTAGGATGAGTCATCAATATTTCCCTGAACTGCCTCTTGAAGGCTTATAATGAACCTTAAACCTACTTAGGACACATCACCTGTAAGCTGGTGAGCAAGGGTTATAGGAAGGAAGGGTGTCCTCCCATGGGGAATCAAGAAACTAGAACATTTTGGACTTTCTGGAGTCCTCCTTCCTCTATCTTCATCTGGATGATTCTACCTCATCCTTTAGTTTCCTGCCTGTAGTTCCTCCCTCCGGAAGCCTTTCTTGACACAGGCTCTCCCTTCAGATGATGCTTGGCCTTCATTTTACAACCCTTGCAGCACTGTGAAGTCATTGAATGGATGACTCTTTCTCACCAGACTGCAAAGGCTGTGGGGTGGCAGGAAGACTGGCTTCTTGCTGCGTATGGTTTCCACCTGCCATTCTAGTGGTGCTACCTATCAACTTTGTGACTGACCAGAAAACTTATTGTACAGGCACTTCACTGCTTTCTAGGAAAGGCAGGTCCTTGTGATTGAATGGCCATAGTTTACTCCAAGGTAGGTGTGAACATGTAAGTCTGAGAGAGAGCCCCGGCATTCTCCTAAATGATGTTTAAGGAAGGTTGGCAGAAGTTGGGGAGGCCCCTGGGGGAAAGAAAGAAACCAGCAAATGTGAGTGCTACCATGGGGTAAGAAATGGGGTCCAAGGATCTCTGCAAGGTGGGAAAAAAGGAACCTGTAGAAGAATGATTTCAAGCAGTTTGCTGAAGTGTTTCCAATGTAAATCCTCTTTTCCATAGCCCCTGTGAAGTCACACGTAAATTGTAAATTGCGCACCAATAGTTTCGAGAGGCGCTGTTTTTTATGGTGATCCTGAGAAAGGTTAAATTCTGTAACCACATTGGCTTAGGCAAGAATAGAGACTGATATGGGGATGTGGGGACATGATGGTGACATTCCTTTGAGAGGCAGATGGAAAAGTAGAGGTATGAGAGAGACAGAAAGAGGGGGAAAGAGAGAGAGATAATTTTGGAGGGGCTTGGGGCAGAAAGAAACACCAAAACTTCCCTTTTCTTCCTTCTCTGACGCCTAGAATGGAAAAAACATTCATCCAGGCAGAGGAAAACGACTTGTTTCTTGTAAGCAAGGTAATTGCTATGAGTTCGGAGGTGTTGGCTGAGCAATCACCAATGTATGATCACCTATTAAAGGATTAGGAGGATGACCCTGCAAGGTGCTGGTAACCTTTCCTTACTTAGTTTCACGGAGACCCCTGTTTCCCACATCAGAAGGCTCACACCTAGTAAACTCACACAAGTTTTGGAGTCAGCCAAGCCTGAGTCCCAATCTTGGAACTGCCGTGTTTGTGGCTAAACTGCCACTGGCCAGTCACTTAACATGTGTACCTTGGTTTCCTCAGGTAAAACGTGGTGGTGACAAGACAACTCCACAAGACTGTTAAGAAAACTGAAGATTATACTATTTATTTGATATGTCAGGCAAAAGCAGTGTTCAGCACATGCAATTATCCCTCCTACTCCAGAACAAGTTGTGTTTTGAACTTTTCTGTCTTCTAGTGTCACAAGCAGTCAAAAATAATGCTAATTCTGATTCTGTCCTACTTTTCTTCTAGGTCTCAAGTTTCATATCTATAAAGTGAGATGATCCATCAAAATCAGACTCCACTCTTTTTTGATAAGTCTAACATTTTTGAGGGCTAGCTTATGCTAGGGACTGTTTTAAGAGATTTACTTGTGGTAAAATATAACAAAACAAAACTAAAAACTGTATATGATAGATAATATTCTCACCATTATTTCACAGAAGAAATTGAGACAAGGAGAAGGTAGAAAATTCATCAAGATCACATAGATGGCAAGTGGCAAAACTGGGATTGAACTCAGAAAGCCTGTAGCAGAATCCGGTTACCAAATAAGTGTATAATACTTCTCTCTGGTGGGAATAAAGCCAGCATACTACTGAATAACTAGGATAACTACTTCAGTTGTCAAATATAGGCAATAGCTGTATAACTTAAAAAAATTAATCAGAGGTATGCAGGGTATAGCCAAATCCTCTTTGTTCCATTAACTAAAATGGAAAAGCATCTTTTTCTACAATGCTCCAGTGTGGCTTGGGAATCACAGTATCAGTAGCACATGGAAGCTTGTAGGAAGCACAGAATCCTAGTCCTAATCAAAACTACAAGATTGAAGGCATTGTTTCAAGAAAATTTCAGGATGCTTTCTGTGAACCGTAAAGTTTGAGAAATATTGCTTTTGCTCCTCTGAACATACATGTCCTCATCTTTTAAGTGAGGACCTTGGACTTGAGATTGCCTGACTCCATTCTGGGGCTTGCATGTGGTCTACACTTCTGGCTGGGAGTCATGCTCTCCATGCCTGATGAATTCACTCCCTCTTCCATCTGCATCAATCCTTAAAATGCTTCTTTTGAAGAACTAGAAAAATGAAGCTATTCTCTATAGAAGCATAGAAAACAATTGCAAACCCTTTGTATTTTGCTAAATGGAAAACTTCAGGAAAACTCTTGGCTTACTATCGGCATTATTTTTTAAAAAATCTATTTGATTATTCTGTTTTCTTCTTTGTTAGTCTGGCTAGCGGTCTATCTATTTTGTTAATCTTTTCAAAAAACCAGCTCCTGGATTCGTTGATTTTTTTGAAGGGTTTTTCGTGTCTCTACCTCCTTCAGGTCTGCTCAGCTCTTAGTTATTTCTTATCTTCTGTTAGCTTTTGAATTTGTTTGCTCTTGCTTCTCTAGTTCTTTTAATTGTGATGTGAGGGTGTTGATTTTAGATCTTTACTGCTTTCTCCAGTGGCATTCAGTGCTACAGATTTCCCTCTACACACTGCTTTAGCTGTGCCCCAGAGACTTGTACAGTGTGGCTTTGTTCTCATTGGTTTCAAAGAACTTAATTATTTCTGCCTTAATTTTTATTAACCCAATAGTTATTCAGGAGCAGGTTGTTCAGTTTCCATGTAGTTGTATGGTTTTGAGTAAGTTTCTTAATCCTGAATTGTAATTTGATTGCACTATGGTCTGAGAAAGACTGCTTGTTATAATTTCCATTCTTTTGGACTTACTGAGGAGTGTTTTACTTCCAATTACTTGGTCGATTTTAGAATAAGTGCTACGTGGTACTGAAAAGAGTGTATATTCTGTTTATTTGGGGCGGACAGTTCTGTAGATGTCTATTAGGTCTGCTTGGTCTAGAACTGAGTTCAACTCCTGGATATCCTTGTTAAATTTTCTGACTCATTGATCTGTCTAATATTGACAGTGGGGTATTAAAGTCTTCCACTATTATTGTGTGGGAGTCTAAGTCTTTTCGTAGATCTCTAAGAACTTGTCTTATGAATCTTGGTGCTCCTGTACTGAGTGCATATATATTTAGAATAGTTAGCTCTTCTTGTTGCATTGATCCCTTTACCATTATCTAATACCCTTCTTTGTCTTTTTTGATCCTTGTCAGTTTAAAGTCTGTTTTCAGAGACTAGGATTGCAACCCCTGCTTTTTTTTTTTTTTTTTTCTGTCCGTTTGCTTGGTAAATATTCCTCCATCCCTTTATTTTGAGCCTATGCGTGTTTTTGCATGTGTGATGGGTCTCCTGAATACAGCAAACTGATGGGTCTACTCTTTATCCAATTCGCCAGTTTGCCAGTCTGTGTCTTTTAATTGGGGCATTTGGCCCATTTACATTTAAGGTTTAAATTGTTATGCTGTGAATTTGATCCTGTCATTATGGTGCCTAGCGTGATTATTTTGCTCATTATTGATGCAAGTTTTTCATAATGTCAATGTCTTTACAATTTGTATGTTTCTTGCAGTGGTGGTACAGGTTTTCATTTCCATATTAGTGCTTCCTTCAAGGAGTTTTTTTTTTTTTTTTTTTTTTTTTTTTTTTTTTTTGTTTTTTTTGACCCAGAGTCTTGCTCTGTCACCCAGGCGGAGTGCAGTGGTGCAATCCAGCCCTGAAAGCTCATGCCTCCCAAGTTCATGCCATTCTCCTGCCGTCGCGCTTCCCGAGTAGCTTGGACTACAGTGCACTCCACCAGCGCTGGCTGATTTTTTTGATTTTTTAGAGAGACAGGTCACTGTGTACCCAGGATGGTCTTGATCTCCGACCTTGGATGCTGCCCGCCTCCAGCCTCCCAAAGTTCTGATTACAGGCCTGAGCCACCTGCCAGACCCTTCAGGAGCTCCTGTAAGGCAGCCTGGTGGTGACAAAATCTCTCACATTTGCTTGTCGTATAAGATTATTTCTCCTTCACTATGAAGCTAGTTTGGACTGGAATGAAAAATAATAAGGGATATCACCCACCATCCACAGAAATACTAACACCATCAGAGATCTATGAACCTCTAGGCAACAAAACTAGCAAATCTAGAACAAATGGATAAATTCCTGGGACCAATATACCCTCCCAAGACTAAAACAGGAGAAGTCAAATCCCATGAAAGTACAAAACAAGTTCTGAAATTGAGTCAGTAATTAATACCCTAACCAATCCAAAAAAAGCCCGGGAACCAAGATGACATTGTTTTTTTTTCAACTGGAACTCTACCAGAGGGTACCAAGAGGAGTTGTACATTCCTTCTGAAACTATTCCCAATCAATAGAAAAAGAGGAATCCTTCCCTAGACTCATTTTTATGAGTCCAAGTATTATTCCTGATACCAAAACATGGCAGAACACAACAAAAAGAAATCTTCACAGACCAATATCCCTGATGAACACTCGATTACAGAAGCCTCAATAGAAATACTGCAAAACCGAAATCCACACCACATCAAAAGCTTATCTACCACGATCAAGTTGGCTTCAATCCCTGGAATGCAGGCTGGTTCACATAGCAAATCAATAAATGTAATCCATCACATAAAAAGAACCAGTACAAAAACCACATGATTAATCCAATAATCAGAAAAGGCGTTTGACAAAATTTCAACAGCCTTCATATAAAATCCTCATAAACTAGGTATCTGATACGTACTCAAAATAATAAGAGCTATTTACGACAAACCCAAACCAATTATCAACCTGACATGGGCAAAAACTGGAAGCATCACCTTTGAAAACTGGCACAAAACAGGGATGCCCTCTCTCACCACTCCTATTCAACGAAGTATTGGAAGTTCTGGCCAGAGTAATCAGGCAAGAGAAAGAAATAAAGGGTATTCAGATAGTAAGAGAGGAAGTCAAATTGTCTCTATTTGCAGATGACATGATTGTATATTTAGAAAACCCCATCATCTCAGCCCAAATCTCTTCAAGTGGATAAGCAACTTCAGCAAAGTGTCAGGATACAAAATCAATGTGCAAAAATCACAAACTTTCCTATACACCAATAATAGACAAACAGACAGCCAAATCATGTGTGACCTCCCATTCACAATTGTTACAAAGAGAATAAAATACCTAGGAATACAACTTACAAGGAATGAGAAGGACCTCTTAAAGGAGAAATACAAACCACTGCTCAAGGAAATAAGAGAAACATTCCATGCTCATGGACAGGAAGAATCAATATTGTGAAAATGCCATACTGCCCAAAGTAATTTATAGATTCAATGCTATTCCCATGGAGCTACCATTGATTTTCTTCACAGTAGAAAAAACTACTTTAAATTTCAAATGGAACAAAAAAGAGCCCAGATAACCAAGAAAATCCTAAGCCAAAAGAACAAAGCTGGAGTCATCATGCTACCTGACTTTAAACTATACTATAAGGCTACAGTA
Source organism: Rhinopithecus bieti (assembly GCF_001698545.2). NCBI lineage: Eukaryota > Metazoa > Chordata > Mammalia > Primates > Cercopithecidae > Rhinopithecus > Rhinopithecus bieti. The sequence continues at coordinate 48,503 of NW_016805121.1, read as the reverse complement.
ACTAAAACAGCATGGTACAGGTACCAAAACAGATACATAGACCAATGGAACAGAACAGAGGCCTCAGAAATAGCGCCACACATCTACAACCATCTGATCTTTGACAAACCTGACAAAAACAACAATGGGGAAAGGATTCCCTATTTAATGAATGCTGTTGGGAAGGCAGAAAACTGAAACTGGACCCTTTCCTTATACCTTGTACAAAATAATTCAAGATAGATTAAAGATTTAAACAAAAGACCTAAAACCATAAAACCCTAAAACAAAACGTAGGCAATACCATTCAGGACATAGGCATGGGCAAAGACGTCATGACTAAAACACCAAAAGCAATGCCAGCAAAAGCCAAATCGATGAATGGGATCTAATTAAGCTAAAGAGCTTCTGAACAGCAAAAGAATCTATCATCAGAGTAAACAGGCAACCTACAGAATGGGAGAAAACTTTTGCAGTTTATTCATCTGACAAAGGGCTAATATCCAGAATCTACAAGGACCTTAAACAAATTTATAAGAAAAAAAAACCCTATAAAAGGTGAGTGAAGGATATGAACAGACACTTCTCAGAAGAAGACATTTATACAGCCAATGAACATATGAAAAAAGCTCATCATCACTGGTCATTAGAGAAATGTAAATCAAAACCACAATGAGATACCTTCTCATGCCAGTTAGAATGATGATCATTAAAAGTCAGGAAACAACAGATGCTGGAGAGGATGTGGAGAAATAGGAACACTTTTACACTGTTGGTGGGAGTGTACATTAGCTCAACTCTTGTGGAAGACAATGTGGTAATTCCTCAAGGATCTAGAACCGGAAATACCATTTGACCCAGCTATTCCCTTACTGGGTGTATACCCAAAGGATTATAAATAATTCTCCTATAAAGACACATGCATACGTAAGTTTAAGGCAGCNCCATCTGATCTTTGACAAACCTGACAAAAACAACAATGGGGAAAGGATTCCCTATTTAATGAATGCTGTTGGGAAGGCAGAAAACTGAAACTGGACCCTTTCCTTATACCTTGTACAAAAATAATTCAAGATAGATTAAAGATTTAAACAAAAGACCTAAAACCATAAAAACCCTAAAACAAAACGTAGGCAATACCATTCAGGACATAGGCATGGGCAAAGACGTCATGACTAAAACACCAAAAGCAATGCCAGCAAAAGCCAAATCGATGAATGGGATCTAATTAAGCTAAAGAGCTTCTGAACAGCAAAAGAATCTATCATCAGAGTAAACAGGCAACCTACAGAATGGGAGAAAACTTTTGCAGTTTATTCATCTGACAAAGGGCTAATATCCAGAATCTACAAGGACCTTAAACAAATTTATAAGAAAAAAAAACCCTATAAAAAGGTGAGTGAAGGATATGAACAGACACTTCTCAGAAGAAGACATTTATACAGCCAATGAACATATGAAAAAAGCTCATCATCACTGGTCATTAGAGAAATGTAAATCAAAACCACAATGAGATACCTTCTCATGCCAGTTAGAATGATGATCATTAAAAAGTCAGGAAACAACAGATGCTGGAGAGGATGTGGAGAAATAGGAACACTTTTACACTGTTGGTGGGAGTGTACATTAGCTCAACTCTTGTGGAAGACAATGTGGTAATTCCTCAAGGATCTAGAACCGGAAATACCATTTGACCCAGCTATTCCCTTACTGGGTGTATACCCAAAGGATTATAAATAATTCTCCTATAAAGACACATGCATACGTATGTTTAAGGCAGCACTGTTCACAATAGCAAAGACTTGGAACCAACTCAAATGCCCATCAGTGATAGACTAGATAAAGAAAATGTGGCACATATACACCATAGAATACTATGCAGCCATAAAAAAGGATGAGTTCATGTCCTTTGCAGGGACATGGATGAAGCTGGAAACCATCATTCTCAGCAAACTAACACAGGGACCAAAGACTGCATGTTCTCACTCATAAGTGGGAATTGAACAATGAGAACATATGGACACAGGGAGGGGAACATGACACATCAGGGCCTGTCAGGGAATGAGGAGCTAGGGGAGGGAATAGCATTAGGAGAAATACCTAATGTAGATGTTAGGTTGATGAGTGCAGCAAACTACCATGGCATGTGTATACTTATGTACCAAACCTGCACATTCTGCACATGTATCGCAGAACTTAAAGTATAATTTTAAAAAACAGAAATTGATCAATTCATTTTTATACTTTTATTGGGAGTACTTTTTGTCAGGAGTACTTTTGTAGTTAAAGATGCTTCTGTCAAGGTCAATATGGCTTTATTTAGGACAATTTAGCAAGTACTTTCTTCCTTCAACAGAGGGTACAAATGGCCTTTTTACTTTTACATTTCTCCTAATACCCAAGAAAGGTACTTTCATTTTCTATTCTTTAGATGTTGTCACTTTTCCTTGATCTTATTGACTAAAGAAAGAAGCCAAGCTTTTAAAGAATTAAAGTTAGGTTTTTTTGGAAGTCTTACTGTGGCCTATCGCTTAGGAGTTCTTTCAGACTGCTCCAAAGCAGTGTTTGAGTTCATATCTCGTGTACAAGTGGAGGAGGGAGGGGGATGGGGGTTCAGTACATGCTAAATCACATCAAACTTCCTGAGAAGTCACATTAAAGCAGAATCACATCAAGGTTTGGGTGTAAGAGTACATCTGGTTATAAATTACAGAGGCATAATCACTAACCCCATCTGACGTTAACTTATGTGTAGGACAAGGCAAGGACCAGGTCATTTATCTTTTAAGGAGTGTAGTGACTCAGGCAAGAGACATGGGGGACCTATGTGCTCTCTTCTGTTTTGTCTTTGAAGCATCTTTCTGGAGAGCTGCACGTTATTGCAGAGTGAGGGACTTAGTGAAGTTGTGTTGGCAAGCAGAAATGAGCAAACAGCTTTTGTTGTTACTTTGTCTCACAATCTGTACATTGGATTCTAAATGGATATTTTTTTAAAAAAGAGGAAAAACTGAAACTTCACATGTGACTTTTATTCAAATAAAATGAAGTGAGCTAAGAAATTTTCTTTACCATTTTTCTAGCTTTCTGTGGCAAATTGGAAGATCTTTTATTGTAACCGCTAAGAGTGAACTTCTGCTAAACTGTCAGACAGGTATAGTTGACTGGAGAGTGACCCATGTCAGACAGGGCTGGGTCCATATATTGTGATAAATAGAGATAGATGGATAGATAGACAGACATAAACGGCTGTGTTTACTGCAGGTATCTCTACAAGTCATGACTGTACACAGTGCCATCAGATTTTCAGATCCTGAGGCACAGGAGGTGCCCCTGTGCACAGTCACAAAATTTTTGTCGACCAACAGCAGAGCTGGATTTCTGAAAGCACAAGCTGACCTCATTTTATCTTCCTTTTGCAGAAAAAAATACATTTATACAATTGGTCACTTTCATTCTTTGTACATTTCAGTGTGCATGTGTGCATGCGTGTGTGTGCTCGAGTGATTGTTGTCACTGTTTAACATATCCTGTAATTATAAGTAAACACCTAAAGAGAAGAACGAAAATTCTTTCATCCAGTGTTCAAGAGCTGATGGTTATAGCATTTTCATGACAACATTCTTTAGAATTTTCAGTTTTACAGCCTCATCACCCTGATGTTGCCTGTGAATAGGAAGCATATTAATAATCAATGACTTCAGATTAGTGCTCTTCACCCCTAGCAGCCCTATCTCAAATACGTGATCCACAGAGTTGGTTTATCTTTTCCCTCTTCGTTCCAGCTAGTGAAAGGACAAGGGTGTCTGTAAAATTGCTTGCAAATCAGCTGTAGGCACTTGTGCTGCTGAGAAAATGGCCAGTTTAACTCTGAAGACTTGAAATTCCTTCTCTAATGTGGGCTGATTTATTCTTAGATCATCTTCTCTCATCCCCACTTAGAAAATATTTTTGATGATATTGGAAATGGTCTTAAGATTTTGATTATGTTGCCCTAAGTCACATAATTTAAGTTCCTAATTTTCTAACTGCCCATCCCTTTCACATATGTTTATTACATAACGAAAAAAAAAAAACAAAACAAAACAGGATTTAAAAGGACTTCAAGAATACCTAATACCTGAACTTCATAGATACACTCAAAACTTCCATACAAATTGACAAAAAGTGGGCATACAGTTTAGGCCTTAATATCTCTAGGATGACACATCAATTAACTTCCTGTGAAGGCTAGCTATTCCACCGTCAAATGGAGAAAATAATGCAATTGCTTTTCTCCCATGACTGAATAGTAAATGTAATATAGATGGTCTTCAGATCTTACTTAAATACTTTGCAAACTATCAATGTCTTCTATTATTTCAGAAGATAGAATTATGCAATGCATTATATTATTAATAATTGAAACTGACATATTTCTAGAAAGGTTGGAGAGGTCAGATACAACATTATTGATTTTGCAAATACCATGTGGACATTCAAAAGTAGATTCATGGTCTCCCAGATCTCCTAGCCTGGAACCTACTCTTTGGGGGTCCCAAGAAATTGTTCTAGTCACTGGATTGTGCTGTCTTTCTGGGGCTGCTTTGTATACTGATTGTAAATATGAAAACCTTCCCAAAGTCATTTTTCTCCCACTGTGCAGTCAAGTGTGTTGTTTGTGCCTGGCAGAAGGAGCACAACATGAGCAGAGCTTTGGGAGGTGGAGCCACAGGAAGCTCTGCACTTCCTCCTCAACAACACCTGATTTGGAATCTGGAGACTTTATTCCTGGTGGGGGTAACAGCAACCTTTCCCCCGTAATTAATTTCTGTAAGCAGCAGTTCATTAGTGAGAAGAATGACAGCCTTGAGACATTGATGCTGGCTTGTGTGTGACTCCAAATCTCTATCACCTTATTTAAAGGTGGAGTCAGCCATTAATGGTAATAATAATTCAAATATCTTTTAATGCCAACAGCAACACAACCACCTTAAAATAATTCTGGCTGTGAGAAAACTAGCAATTTAAAGGCAGCTCATGTTCTCTCTAAGTTTTTCATGGCTGCTACTGGGAATACTTGATAATTTATGAAGGCTTATACCATCAAATTAATTACATTTTCCGGATGCCACATGTCTTTTTTTTTTTTTTTAATAACAGTGAGCTCTGAATTATAAGTAAAAATGCTATAGCTATTCATTCCTCCTGTTTATAAAAAATAATAGTTGAATCATCTTAGAAATGCCATTATTCCAGGCATAGTCAGTTAAAGATGTGTCAGCAATTTTTTATTCTTCATCCTACGAATTTTGTTTAAAATTAGAAGATACTGTATTAGCTGAGAAGCATATTTTTCAACAAAGTGTGAAAAAATGTTAGTATTTTGTAACAAATTTAAGAGAGAAAAAGAGCTAGTTTATGGGGTACTTGAATTTCTAGTGTAAGAGAATGTGAGTAGGGTTAGGATTGAACAGCGCTGGAAAGTCACATGTACTAGTCCGTAGACAGAGCCTGAAGAAAATGATCGTGAACCATGGTGATGCTGCTACAGATGAGAATCCAGATAATGGAAAATAAAGCCTATAGACCAGGGTCTGTTTCTCTTCTGTTAACAGCTGCTCTTTCTTACTAGATATAGACTTGTTTTACCATTAAACGAGTAGACAGAGGCCTAGTGAAAATATCCCAGACTGATTAACTTTTCATTATGTTTTAAATTCGGTTTAGGATAGGAATCACAAGTCCTGATTATGTGCTGACTTAATAAAATTAGACTCAACTTTTTCTATACTAAAGTGAATATAATAGAATTTTTAATTTATTCAACACATATGTATGGGGCCCTATTGACTAGTGCAGTAGTTTGGTGCAGTACAGAATAGTAATTAGGAAAAGGAATTTTGGAGTCAAACAAATCAGGATTTGGGGTACAAAATCCTGCTCTGCCTCTTACGAGCTGTGTGACCTTGAGCAAGTTACTAAACACACCAAGCATTAGTACCATGATCTAAGGCAGGGTTGGCAAATTTTGACCTGTGAACCACATCCATCCCACTGCCTGGAATGCAGCCATGCCCACTCATTTGTGTATCATGTGGCTGCTTTTATAGTCTTAAGAGTAGAGTAGGGTGGTCTTAACACACAATCTGTGGTACACAAAGCCTAAAATATTTGCTGTCTGACCCCTCACAGAAAAATTTTCCTGACCTCTCATATAATAAGCTTAAGTAATGATAGTACCTACTTCACAGGTGGTTGTGACAATTAAATGGGACAATGTGTACATACTGTTTAGGATGTTGTCTGGAATATTGTGCATTCTCATTAACTGTTAGGCATCATTAGAAGTATTTTGCCAGATATTAGGCTTGGTGCTGGAGGCGCCATGACAAACAAAACATGGCTCCATCCTCAGGGAAATGAAGCCACCAATACAGGGTTGTAGGGTCATAGAGATGCACAAAATACTTGGTGGGAACATTGAAGACCCATATAAAATTCCTACCTTTTCCCTATATTTTAGGGCCTATAATATATACAATGATGTTTATTGCTATTCTTTGCAAGCATAAAAATATCTTATAGATGACTTTTTGGTAATTAATCTTGTGGGATTTTTTTTTTCTCCAACTTATATAATTCACAGATATTGTGATTACAAATACAGGCATGGAGTGGCTAAATAGAGAATTTGAACAGGACAGTTGATTCACTTTTCTGGATATACAATCACTTATAGAAAGTAAAATGTTCCATGTGTTTAACTTAGTGTGATACAAGACCTAAAATTAAGGCTCAGTATTGTATTCTGCCTGGACATCTGATTAAACAGGGAGGGCTTCAACAGATCTAACTGCAAGTTCCCTCACCACTCTCCTCCCATGAATAAAGTCCCTTATCCAAACAACCATCCTTATCAAACAGACCAGGTGGACTTGCTACTTTTCACTGAATAGCAAGTTTCAGTTTCCTGCTGGTCCATGGAATTATTCATACAAGCCAATCACACTCTCTCAGGGAGACTGGGCACTTGTTGTCTTGATAGTACAAAGCCTGCCTCCCACAGCCCCTGGTTGTTCATTATATTCCCAATTGCAATGTCCATGGGCTTTGTGTGACATATGATATCCTTCTCCCCTAGGTTATGAGTATATATGACTAACTGCTGTTGCCCTTACCTGTCCAGTGTCAGGCATTTATGTGTTTGGCCATCTTCATAAACCTAGGGTGTGAGTCTCTTCTTCACCAATGTGATGAAGAGGAGGTGATTAAAACTCTTGGCTCAGTGAGCACCGAGACATACTGGAAACTCCTGGAGCCGAGTACAATTTAACACTCATAAGGAGCCTTGGCACTTTTAAAAAGAAGGAAAGAGAAGGACCAGAAGTCACTTAATCATGATAAAGATAGAGCATGAGAAGCACTGCTGCTTCAGACTTTGTCTAAAACAGCATAAAAATATTAGGTGAAAGGAATTCATGTAGAGCAGGTGCTCAGCTGGTCTACATGGTCCCACAGAACAGTCACAGTGTTTGAATTGCTTGCCTGTTGCAACAACATATTTTTTTAAGAGGATATATAATGACTGGTATCCTGGACTGATTAGACAGTTAATGTCTTTGTTAACAAGTATGTTAAACTAAAGTAGGGTGAAGTGCTAAAATAATAAAAGAAAGAAATCTTATTTCTAATCCTATTCTCAACCTCTAAAATAATATTTTTTTTTGATTAGAGATTTTTTAAATAGATTTAGTTGTGCAAGCATCACCCCAGTCCAGTTTTAGAACTTTTCATAAACCGCTAAATTTCCCTTGTGTCCATTTGTAATTTATCCATACTTTCATTTCTAGCCCTGGGTACTGATATGATTTCTGTCTCTAAACATTTTTCTTGTCTAGACATTTTATATAAATAGAAGCATATAATATCTAGTTTTTTGTGTGTCTGCATTATTTCACATAAAATAATGCTTTCAAGTCTTATGTGTAGACGCATGGGTCAGTAGTTCATTCCTTTATGTTGCTGAATAGTTTTCCATTTGTATGCATTTTATTTATCCATTAACCAATTAGGTATTTGTACTTTTTTTCAGTTTGGGGCTACTAGTAATAATGCCATTATGAACATTTATAATGTTTTTGTGTGGACCTAAGTCTTCATTTTTCTTGGGTAGAATCCTAGGAGCAGAATTGCTGGGTTGGTTGTATGACTGCTTTATGTTTAACTTTTAACGAAACCATCAACTGTCTTCCAACTGGTTGTACAATTTTAAAGTACCCTTCTTCAATACAGTAGTCCCCCACCTTACCTGCAGGGGATGCATTCCAGGACCCTGAGTCAGTGCCTGAAATTGTAAATGGTACTGAACCCTATATATACTATACTTTTTCCTATTTACACATACCTGTGTTAAAGTTTAACATATAGATTAGGCACAGTAAGAGATTAACAGCAAAAACAAATAACAAAATAGAACCATTATAACAATATATTGCAATAAAAGTTATGTGACTATGGTCCCTCTCTCAAAATTTCTTATTGTATTGTACTCACCCTTCTTGTGTTGATGTGAGATGATAAAATGTGTATGTGATGAGATGAAGTGAGATGAATGACATATGCATTGTAAGATAGCATTACTCTACCATTGACCTTTTGAACACTGGACAGAAAGAGGATCACTGAGCCATGACCAAGCGACAAACATGGCTTTGTTAGACAAGGGGACAATTCATGTCCCAGGTAGGAGAAGGAAGGTGCAAGATTTCATCACACTACTCAGAGTGGTGCACAATTTAAAACTTATGAATTGTTTATTTCTGTAATTTTTCCATTTAATATTTTCAGTCCTTGGCTGCCCATGGGTAACTTAAATCTGGGGAAAAAGTGAAACTGACAATTTGTGGGGGGAATATTGTATTTGCCATTGACTTGTCTTTTTCATTATAACCATTCTAAAGGGTGTACAGTAAAATATCTATTTACATCTTCTGCCTGTTTTTAATTGAGTTATTTGCCTTATTTATCAAGTTCTAAGGGTTCCTTAAATATTCTTTATATAAGATTTGTATGAGCTATTTGATTGTGAATATTTTCTCCCATACTGTGGCTGCTGTTTTTATTTTAATTGTGTTGCTAAAAGTACAAACGTCTATCATTTAGACAAGCTCCCAATTATCAATTTTTGTTTTATGGGTTGTATTTTTGATGCTGTTTCTAAAACTCTCTGCTTACTCCAGAATAAAAAAAATCCTCCTCTGATCTATTTATTAATATTCAGCTCTTATATTAATATTCAGTCATCAATTTTGAGTTAATTTTTGTTATAGTTTGAGGTAACGTTCTTTTTTTGGCACATAAACATCCAAGAGTTTCATCACCATTTGTTGAAGATATTCTTTCCCCTTTTAAATTGCATTAGCATTTTGTTGAAAATCAATTGACTGTAAATATAAGAGTTTATAGTCTCAATTCTGTTTCATTTATCTATATGCAATACTACATGTCTTTTTTTATTATACTTTAAGTTCTAGGGTACATGTGCACAACGTGCAGGTTTGTTACATAGGTATACATGTGCCATGTTTTTTTGCTGCACCCATTAACTCATCATTTACATTAGGTATTTCTCCTAATGCTACCCCTCCCCCTGTACCCCACCCCATGACAGGCCCCAGGGTGTGATGTTCCCCTCCTTGTGTCCATGTGTTCTCATTGTTCAATTCCCACCTATGAGTGAGAACATGTGGTGTTTGGTTTTCTGTCCTTGTGATAGTTTGCTCAGAATGATGGTTTCCAGCTGCATCCATGTCCCTGCAAAGGACATGAACTCTTCTTTTTTATGGTTGCATAGTATTCCATGGTGTATATGTGCCACATTTTCTTAATCCAGTCTATCATTGATGGACATTTGGGTTGGTTCCAAGTCTTTGCTATTGTGAATAGTGCTGCAATAAATATACGTGTGCATGTCTCTTTATAGGAGCATGATTTATAATACTTTGGGTATATACCCATTAATGGGATCGCTGGGTCAAATGGTATTTCTAGTTCTAGATCATTGGGGAATCACCACACTGTCTTCCACAATGGTTTAAATAGTTTACACTCCCACCAAGAATGTAAAAGCATTCCTATTTCTCCACATCCTCTCCAGCATCTGTGGTTTCCTGACTTTTTAATGATTACCATTCCAACTGGTGTGAGATAGTATCTCATTGTGGTTTTGATTTGCATTTCTCTGATGACCAATGATGAGTATTTTTTTCATGTGTCTGTTGGCTGCATAAATGTCTTCTTTTGAGAAGTGTCTCAAGTTCATATCCTTTGCCCACTTTTTT
>NW_016805121.1:0-37284 GCF_001698545.2 Rhinopithecus bieti | reverse complement strand
GCGGTTTTGATTGAGTTTCTTAGTCCTGAGTTCTAGTTTGATAGCACTGTGGTCTGAGAGACAGTTTGTTATAATTTCTGCTCTTTTACATTTGCTGAGGAGTGCTTTACTTCCAACTATGTGGTCAATTTTAGAATAAGTGTGATGTGATGCTGAGAAGAATGTATATTCTGTTGATTTGAGGTGGAGAGTTCTGTAGATGTCTATTAGGTCTGCTTGGTGCAGAGCTGAGTTCAATTCCTGGATATCCTTGTTAACCTTCTGTCACATTGATCTAGTATTGACAGTGGGGTGTTAAATTCTCCCATTATTATTGTGTGGGAGTCTAAGTTTCATTTTAGGTCTCTAAGGACTTGCTTTATGAATCTTGGTGCTCTTGAATTGAGTGCATATATATTTAGGATAGTTAGTTCTTCTTGTTGAATTGATCCCTTTACCATTATATAATGGCCTTCTTTGTCTCTTTTGATAGTTGTTGGTTTAAAGTCTGATTTATCAGAGACTAGGATTGCAACCCCTGCTTTTTTTTTGTTTTCTATTTGCTTGGTATATCTTCCTCCATCCCTTTATTTTGAGCCTTTGTGTGTCTCTGCATGTGAGATGGGTCTCCTGAATACAGCACACTGATGGTTCTTGATTCTTTATCCAGTTTGCCAGTCTGTGTCTTTTAATTGGGGCATTTAGCCCATTTACATTTAAGATTATTATTGTTATGTGTGAATCTGACCCTGTCATTATGATGTTAGCTGGTTATTTTGCCCGTTAGTTGATGCAGTTTCTTCCTAGCATTGATGGTCTTTACAGTTTGGCATGTTTTTGCAGTGGCTGGTACTGGTTGTTTCTTTCCATGTTTAGTGCTTCCTCTAGGAGCTCTTGTAAGGCAGGCCTGGTGGTGACAAAATCTCTCAGCATTTGCTTATCTGTAAACGATTTTATTTCTCCTTCACTTATTAAGCTTATTTTAGCTGGATATGAAATTCTGGGTTGAAATTTCTTTTCTTTAAGAATGTTGAATATTGGCCCCCACTCTCTTCTGGCTTGTAGAGTTTCTGCCAAGAGATCTGCTGTTAGTCTGCTGGGCTTCCTTTTGTGGGTAACCTGACTTTTCTCTCTGGCTGCCCTTAACATTTTTTCCTTCATTTCAACCTTGGTGAATCTGCTAATTATGTGTCTTGGGGTTGCTGTCCTCGAAGAGTAACTTTGTGGTGTTCTCAGTATTTCCTGAGTTTGAATGTTGGCCTGCCTTGCTAGGTTGAGGAAGTTCTCCTGGATAATATCCTGGAGAGCATTTTCCAGCTTGGTTCCATTTTCCCCGTCACTGTCAGGTACACCAATAAAATGTAGATTTGGTCTTTTCACATAGTCCCATATTTCTTGGAGGCTTTGTTAATTTCTTTTTACACTTTTTTCCTCTAAACTTCTCTTCTCGCTTTATTTCATTAATTTGATTTTCAATCACTGATACCCTTTCTTCCACTTGATCAAATTGGCTATTGAAGCTTGTGCATGCATTACATACTTCTTGTGCCATGGTTTTCAGCTCCATCGGGTCATTTAAGATCTTCTCTACATTGTTTAGTTAGCCATTCATCTCATCTTTTTTCAAGGTTTTAGCTTCCTTCCGATGGGTTTGAACATCCTTCTTTAACACAGAGAAGTTTGTTATTACCGACCTTCTGAAGCCTACTTCTGTCAGCTTGTCAAAGTCATTCTCCATCCAGCTTTGTTCCGTTGCTGGTGAGGAGCTGTGATCCTTTGGAGGAGAAGAGGCTCTCTGTTTTTTAGAATTTTCAGCTTTTCTACTCTGGTTTCTCCCCATCTTTGTGGTTTTATCTGCCTTTGGTCTTTGATGTTGGTGACCTACACATGGAGTTTTGGTGTGGATGTTCCTTTTGTTGATGTTGATGCTATTCCTTTCTGTTTGTTAGTTTTCCTTCTAACAGTCAGGTCCCTCAGCTGCAGGTCTGTTGGAGTTTGCTGGAGGTCCATTCCAGACCCTGTTTTCCTGGGTATCACCAGTGGAGTCTGCAGAACAGCAAATATTGCTGCCTGATCCTTCCTCTGAAAGCTTTGTCTCAGAGGGGCACCCACCTATATGAGGTGTCAGTCGGCCCCTACTGGGAGGTGTCTCCCAGTTAGGCTACACAAGGGTCAGGGACCCACTGGAGGAGGCAGTCTGTCTGTTCTCTGAGCTCAAACACTGTGCTGGGAAAACCACCGCTCTCTTCAGAGCTGTCAGACAGGGACATATAAGTCTGCAGAAGTTTCTGCTGCCTTTTGTTCAGCTATGCCGTAACCCCAGAGGTGGAGACTACAGAGGCAGCCTGCTTTTGTGAGCTGGAGTGGTCTCCGCCCAGTTCAAGCTTTCCCAGCTGCTTTGTTTACCTACTCAAGCCTCAGCAATGGCGGACACCCCTCCCCCTGCCAGGCTGGTGCCTTGCAGGTCGATCTCAGACTGCTGCACTTGCAGTGAGCAAGGCTCTGTGGGCATGGGACCCGCTGAGCCAGGCGTGGGATATAATCTCCTGGTGTGCCATTTGCTAATACCATTGGAAAAGCACAGTATTTGGGCAGGAGTGTCCCATTTTTCCAGGTGCCATCTGTCATGGCTTCCCTTGGCTAGGAAAGGGAATTCCTTTGACCCCTTGCGCTTCCCGGGTGAGGCGATATCCCACCCTGCTTTGACTCACCCTTCATTGGGCTGAACCCATTGTCCAACCAGTCCCAATGAGATGAACAAGGTACATTGGTTGGAAATGCAGAAATCACCTGTCTTCTGTGTTGATCATGCTGGGACCTTCAGACTGGAGCTGTTCCTATTTGGCCATCTTGGAATGGAGTTGCAATACCACATGTCTTAACTACTATGGCTTTATAGTAAGTTTTGACATTAGTAGTGTAAGTGCTCCAGTTTTCTTTTTTCCTTTAAAAATTATTTTGACAATTCTAGGTTTTTGTGTGTATATACATATATATGTGTGTGTATATATATGTATATGTATATATATGTGTATATATATGTATATGTGTGTATATATACAGCTTAGGATCAGCTTGTAAATTTCTATTAAAAAGTCAACTGGGGGTGCAGCACACTAACATGGCACGAGTATACATATGTAACAAACCTGCACGTTATGCACATGTACCCTAGAACTTAAAGTATAATAAATAAATAAATAAAACCCAACTGGAACTTTGATATTAATTGCACTAAATAGATAGATCAATTTGGGGAGAATTTTCATTTTGACAACATTAAATTGTCTAATTGATGAACATAAGCTATCTCTCCATTTATTTGTGTCTGCTTTAATTTCACCCAACAATATTATTATAGTTTCCATGTACAAGTCTTACATTTTTCCTAATTTTTTCTGAAGTACTTCTTTTCATCCTATTTTGAATAAAACTGTTTTCTTAATTTTATTTTAAATTTTTCATTGCTAGCATATGGAAATACAGTTGACTTGTATATTTTGATTTTTTTTATTCCATGACCTTGCTAAACTCAATTATTGTAATTTTTGTAAGTAGTTGAGATTTTCTACAAAAAATAGTATGTTATCTGCTAAAAAAGAGTTTACTTCGTTCTTTCCTATCTAGGTCCCTTTATAAAACTTTGTCTCTTTTTTCTATCCTTTTTCTTTTTTATTCCTTATTGTACTAGAGGCTACTCCATATAATGTTGAATAAAATTGTCAAGATCAGACATCTTTGCCTCGTTCTCAATCTTAAGTGAAAAGCATTGAATTCAGTCTTTCACCATTAGTATATTAGCTGTGGGTATTTTTTTTAATTATTAGATGCTTGTTATCAAATTGGGGATGCTCCCTTTTTTATAGTTTGTTGACAGTTTGTTTTTTAATAATTGGGTCTTCAATTTTGTCAAGTGATTTTTGTCCATCTATTGGTGTTTTTTTCTATGCATATGGTATATTACATTAACTGATTTTGTCTGATACAAGTTAGTCATCCCTGCTGTCCTCTGTTTCCATTCACATGGAATATCTTTTTCTATCCTTTCACTTTCAGCCTATGTGTGTCCTTAGAGCTTCAGTTAGTTTCTTGTAGACAGCATATATTGGGGTCTTATTTTGTATCCTTTCAGCCTCCCTATTTCTTTTGATTGTATAATTTAGTCCATTTATATTTAAAGTACTTTTGAGGTTAAAAACTTACTGCTGCTATTCTGTTTATTGTTTTCTTATCCTTTAATAGTTCCTTTGTCCATTCTTCCTCTCTTACTGTCTTTTGTTGTCATTTGATCTTTTTTTTTCTTTTTGTAGTGGTATGCTTTGATTCCTTTCTGTTTATCTTTTGTGTATCTTCTATAGGTTTTGGCTTTGTGATTATCATGGGGTGTACATGAAACCTCTAATATTTATAACAGTCTATTTTAAGCTGATAACAATCTTCAATTACATATTAAAAACTGTACCTTTTACTCTCCCTTCTCCCAACATTTTAAGTTTTAATTTCTTAATGTAGTTTTATATTGTATATCCCTTAACAAATTATTATTGCTATAGTCAGTCTCAATACTTTTGTATTTTAACCTTTATACTAGAGTAAAAGTGATTTATATACCACCATTACAGACTAGAATATTGTGAATTTGACTATATATTTACCTTTGCCAATGAGTTTTATATTTTCATATGTTTCATGTTGCTAATTAGTATAATTTAGTTTGAGTTTGAAAAACACCCTTTAGCATTTCTTGTTAAATGAGCTCTTATTAAATGAATTTTTGTTAAATGATCAAGAGACTTTAGTTATTGGTAAAGAACTCTCTTTAACAGGCCTGTTGGTGATAGGCTTCTTCAGCTTCTGTTTGTCTGGAAAAACCTTTATCTTTTCTTCATTTCTGAAGGATAGCTTTTTTGGGCAAAATATTTTTGGTTGGATTTTTTTTTTTCTTTCAGAACTTTGAATATATTACCCCGCTTTTAGCCTTCAAGTTTTCTGCTGAGAAATCTGCTCTGTCTAATGAAGGTCCCCTTGTATGTAATGAGTCCCTTGTATATAATAAGCATTCTGTACCCACCCCACGCTCCCTCTGTCTCTATCTTCTTTGGAATTCCATAATTTGTAAATTATTTCTGTTGATGGTATCACATAAATCCCATAAACTTTCTTCATTCAATTTCACTCTTTTAAAATATCCTTTCAATGGATAATTTCAACTGACCTTGTCTTTAATTTCACAGATTCATTCTTCTCCTTGCTCAAGCCTACTATTGAAATCTCTTTATTGCAGTTTTCATTTAATTTACTGTATGCAGCTCCAGAATTTCTGTTATTTAAAAATGTTTTCTAACTCTGCTATGATTTTAATGTTTGTGTCCCTTTAAATTTATGTTGCAATATAACCCCTAATGCAATAGTATTAAGGGAGAGGCTTTTAGGATACAAATAGGTCATATGGACTTATCCTTTGTGGATTACTTTAATGTCCTTGTAAAAGGGGCTTCAAACAGCATTGATCCTTTTTCCCTCCTAGTCCTTCCACCATGTGAAGACACAGCATTTGTCCCCTCCAGATGATTCAGCAACAAGGCACCATCTTGGAAACAGAGAGAAAGCCTGTAGCAGACACCAAACCTACTAGCACCTTGATGGACTTCGTAACCTCCAGAAATGTGAACAAAAAAATATGTATTATTAACCAGTCCATGGTGTTTTGACATAGCAGGGACTAAGACAATTTCTTTATTGAAATTCACACTTTGTTAATCATTGTCTAATGTTGTCAATCTGTGTTCTCACTGAGCTTCCATAAAAAAAAAATTGAATTACTTGTCAGGCAGTTCTTACCCCTCTTGAGGGGGCAGTGGTAACTGGGAAATTATTGTAGTCCTCTGGTAGTATCATGTTTCCTTTTTTATGTTTCTTGAAGTCTTGAATTGCTGTCTTTATATTTGAATAAGTACAGACATATTTTACTAACTGGCTTTGGGAGAGAAACACCTTCACCAATCACCTGGGCTTGAGATTCTGAGGCTCTTTTAGACTTTTTCTATGGATGCAGCCACTCTATCCCTCTTGTTCCCTCTTAGGTGAGAATTCTTAAAATTGTATGCCTTGTCTTGATCCCACAAAAGTAGGCCTGGTGCTGAGAGTCTCCTGTTTGTTTTCCCTAGGGTGATGCCCTGGAATGCTCAAGTTTGTGTGCCTTCTCTCAATCCTGCTAAATCTGACTGTGCTTGTTCATGAGTCATCTGTAAAGGCTCACACTCCATGTCTAGTGGAGGAAGATGGGGAGTCAGCCACAGAGAAGATATATGGGGAAGCCCATGGGCCAGTTTCTTTTTTTGGGGGGGTGGTCTGGAGACAAAGTATCCCAAGTAGTTCATGGCAGGGCTTCTTAAGGAAGCCCATGAGGCAGTTAGTAGGATACATGACTCTTTATTGAGTTTCACACCCTAGTTGCTGTGAATTCCTGCTGTGAGTTCCTACCTCTCTTTCCTACTACCAGCCTCTCCCAGCTACTCAGCCATGTTGATCTCCTCAGAATTTTGCATGGGGCAAAAAAATAGTGAACCTCTTGGGCAGATTTCCATATAGCTCAGAGACCTGGGTGCTTACTTATTATGCTCTTACTTTCTCCCATGGGAAGGATCACACGCTTGGGGGATCTCTCTTGCTACTGAGCTGTGCCACCTTGAAGGGGGGGTAATGTGGATAAACCAAAGCTGTTCTTCCCTCCTCAGTGTGTCTATTCCCAAATATTTTGCTCCAACAGTGTGCTAGAACTTCTCCACTAGACTACTGAACTCACACAAATGTCAGTGGGTGGTTGCCAAAATCAGTACACTATGGAGAGATGATGGTAATAACTCCTATTCTGTTACCTTGCTGATGTCATTCTCTCCCTCTTGGACAAAGTCATTTCAAAGTTCTATATTTTTCTCTAAACATTGCTCTAGTTACATCGCATAAGTTTTGATATGTTTGTTTTTATTCAGCTCAAAATGTTTTCTAATTTTTCTTGTTATTTCTGCTTTGGCCAGTGATTAAGAGTATGTTGTCTAATTTTCAAATATTTGGAGATTACCCTATTTCTTATAGTTGTTGATTCTAATTTAATTCCACTCTGGTCAGAGATATTCTCTGTATGTTTATAATTCTTTTAAATTTATTGAGATTTCTTTGGGCCTAGCATATGATCTATCCTAAAGAATGTTACGTGTGTACTTAAAAAGAATGTATGTTCTATGGTTGTTGTATGAAGAGTTCTTTATATATCAGTTAGGTAGTCAAGTTAGTTGATTGTATCATTTTAAGTCTTCCATAATCTTGCTGACTTTCCATTTAGTTGCTCTTTCAATTATTCAGAATGGATTATGGAAATATCCAGCTATTATTGTTGAATTGTCTATTTCTACTTTCAGTTCTGTCAGTTTTTTAATCACATATTTTAAGTGTCTAGGCACATCTACATTTATAATTATTATATCTCCCTAATACAGTCAGATTTTTAAGTCAGTACTTCTCTCCTTGTCTACAGAAAAAGTTATTGTCTTAAAGTCTATTTTTGTCTATAAATATCTATTGAACACTTGATGTATCCCAGGAATTTTGCTAGATATTCAGGAGCACAAATAGTAATATATAGTCCCAGCCATCAAAAGCAAGATAAGTCGTATATATAAATGGCTGATTTCAAAATAACATAGTAAATGTTAAAGTTGAAGCAGTCACAAGATACTTTGGAGAACAGCGAATAGTCATGTGATTAAGTCTGGACTTTCAGGTAAGGCTTCTTGAGAGTGATTATGCATAAATTAAAGCATTTGAAATATGTAAGAATGAAAGGTATTCCTGGTGGGGAAAAAATGGCACAAGTAGAAGCATGTCAGCAAAGCGAGGTGAAATTTCTTAGTGCAGTCAGATTTCAGTCAGATTTTTCTTTCCATGGGTCTAGTTGAGTACATTAATCGTTTTTTATAAGTTTCAGTAACTACCATCATTGTTTTTGGTCTCAGTTGGCTAGTACAACCTATATCATGTTTTTATATGGATGAGGAGTTTCACAGGTCATGTAATACCTGGAAAACAAAGCTCCTGGATTGTTTATTACATATGATAAGAGTAATGACAGTGAAGAAATACATGGCCTAAGGAGGCAAATGTCAGAGGCCCCAGTTCTAGAATCTGCTCCTTGTTTCATTACCTCATATGAGGACTTCTAATTCTTCATTTGTAGGGTTTAAGTTTATTGGTTATATTATAATAGTGGGGTAGATGTATATAGAGTTTTGCTGTGCAAAATATGGCTCATGGCTAGCAGCATTAACATCATCTGGGAGCTGCTTAGAAATGCAAAATCTCAGTCCTCTTTGGACACACTGAATTAGAATTTGTGTCTTAGCAAGGTCTTAGATGACTTGTTTGCACATTAAAGGTTGGGAACCATTGGATTTGATCCTCTTAAAGTTATTTATAGCCTTAAAATGTATATAATTATAAAACCCTGGTATAATCAGTAAGATTGAAAACATTATGGAAGTTGCTCTAATTAGAAATGTGGAATTTCACATAGATTTAAATGATTAAAAAGAAGAAAAGGGATCCAACCAGATATTAAGACTATGAGTGTGATACTTTCCCTTTTAACATGTAGGATTTGTAATGACATACCTAGTGTATTGAGCAAACTCCATGGACTAATGGAATATTTTCATAAAGTGATTTTATTTTGTATTCTCATTGTACTTTTATCTTTGTTAGTTTTCCATGGCTCTGAAAAACAACTTGAAAGTTCCATGACTCTCTAGTCAGTGACTTTATAGTCTATTCAGGTCATAAAATACGTTTCAATTTAGAAAATAGAGCATTCAGGTCCTTCATTCAGAGCATGCCTTATTTTCTATTCCACAAGTAGGTACAGCTCTTCGAGTGAGCAATCTGCCCTAGAGGACACACATATGGGTAGCTTCTTCCCTCTTTTTGGCTTACCCACTTCCCCATTTGATAGCTACTGACTTCGGAGGGTGGCAGGAGTAGGAAGAGGAGATCTGGAAGGAGGACAGATAAGGAACATAGGAGAGTTTTTGTTTCACTGGTACTACCTTTGACTGGTCTTGAGCCTTCCCAGTTTGGCCAAACTTCTTCAGCTTCTCTGTTCTCAGGTCAATTTGAGCTTTTAGGTGTCCCTCTTGGACAGAACCTCCCTATTTCATATGGCCTTGGAAACTTGGCCTTGACAAATCACAGGGACTTAAGCCATTTCTGACCCTGCAACCATTGCTCAATCTTGCAGCAGTCATCCAGCCAGTCTACTTCTATATTTAATAAGAAAGCATGAACATGAATTCACTGGAAATGCTCCAGCTGTAGGAGACACAAATCACATTATTTGAGAGATCTTGGGAAGCACCTCTCTCCAAGCCTCAGAATGGTGGAACCCATGCCACATCATAATTCTCTCCAGGGCGTTGCTTTCTAAAATGCCTTTCTCCATCTCCATGCTTGACCCAAACATCAAGCTAGGTGAGGAGGTAACAGTCATGAAGCTGGTTTTCATATACTTTTCTTTGCAAATTTGTATCTTGATATGGTATCTGTTTGAGGAATATCAAATCTATTGAATCTTCATAACTCGTTTAAATACCCAATTAAAAAATAGAGGTGAAACTGGTTTCAGTTTTAAGAGAATTATAACATATATATGGACTTAGAATGTCTGTTGCATAGAAGAGAAGACCATTTTCTAACAGAGTGCAGGATTTCCTTGACAAATCTGGTGCTCTGGTGGATCACTCAAGGGATGCCCATTGGTAGGAGGGGTGAGGGTTCTCTTAAAGGAAAGGAGAAACCATGCAGGATGAGCTTGTGAATATAGAATAGATATTTGGAAGAGAGTATGGATTTTGATTACATTGTCTGCCACATAAATTGTATTTCTAGCTCCAATTTTCTGAGACATCTGAATGCTTAGAGAATTCAGTAAATAAAACTAAAATAGCACTTTCACTGAAAGCCATAGCCCACTGTGGCCTAAACAACTCTATTTTCAGAACGTTTGCAACAGTGACCCAGAGAAGAACACACCATCTTCATAATTCTGCCACAGAAAAGGGCTCAGGAAAGGACCCAGGCAATAAAAATTTCTAAGTACTTAGGGAAAGAGTACATGTGAGAGCAGATGTAGAGGATGGAGCAGGTTAGTGCCTGTAGGTCCCAGGAAAGCAGTAATGTTCACACAGAGTGGTGTCCACAGAAGTGTAGAGAGACTTTGTTTCTTCTTGGAGCACTGATGACTTGTATGGTATCATGTCTACCACAGAAGTAGACTTGTCCGTGACCCCACCGGACCCTTCCAAGAACAAATGGAGGTGCAGTGGAGCAGGGAGGAGCTGGAAGGGCTGAAGTGCTGTTGAAGTAGATAGGGATTGTAGCTTGATGGAATTTCAGCACAAATGTTTGTATGATCTCATTTGTCACCCACAGGATAACAAAGCCTAAGAAAACTCGGGTTTCATAAAGAGAATGTTCAGAATGCAAAGGTCAGTCTCCTCCATAAAATGGAGTAGTACTGTGAACATTGAGAAGCAACTTGCAAAAATAGGATTCATTGTCATCAAGAACAGGTCCAGTCTTGCTGAGGAATCATAAAACCTCATGAAAGAGCAAGCCTGCAAATGTGCTTCTTTTTCTCTATATTTTCTTTCATTCTGAGTGGAGGAAACACTACAGCAATTATTTTAGTCATAAACCACTGACATATGGTTAGCAGAACATATAGAAGCTAACCTTAACCTTTCATCCTCTAGAAACAGTAACATCTATTTCAATTGAATTAGCATTAATGCATATGCACTTTAAAAAATTCTGTTAACAATACTAACCACTCTTCCTTGTACTGTGACATTCCTTTCTGTATCCGTCAACGCCATTTTTGAATCTTCATATTTTGTTCTGCCAATTTGCAAAAGTTCTCCATCCTCTTTCATTCTTTCTATTTTCTTTCTCACTTCACTCACTTTTCAAAATAATGAGGAAGGAATATTTATGAAAAGAAAACACACACACACACACACACACACACACACACACACACACACACATCCCCAAATGCTTTTCCAAATAGCAAAAACGACTTGCTTTACCTTCTCCTTGGATAAGCATGCTATTTGAGCACTGTATTACATGGAGACTCAATCTCATGTTAATTACTTTAGTGCGTTTAGTTTAATATTTCTTTATCTGGCTCTATAGGGTGGAAAGATAGGGAAGATATGGTCAGAGATGCTTGGGCTTTGGGCCAAAGAAGAGAGTCAGACTGCCACATGAAACAAGATTCAAAGTTGAGAGCATGGCTCAGCTGCAAAGCATATGTTTGGGGAAGAACAGTACTTCCCTTCTTTGTAGTAACATTAACTTTGATACATTCCTCATTTGGCAGTCTTCACTAATAAAGCATATTTAAAGGAAGAAATCTTGTGAAAATTCTTGGTTTTAATCTTTCCATGTTTTAAGTTTATCAGATTCAGCAGTGCCCTTTTCAGGACATTAAGGTTAGTGGCCTTTAACAAAGATTTGTAAGGCACATATGTGCTAATATTAAATCAGTTGAAACAGAATTAAGTGTTTCTGGAGAATGGAGAGGTTGAGGTTAACTTCTGTCCATTTGACTAACCGTATGGTAGTGGAGCATGACAAAAATAAATGAACACAGGAGTCCAATCTTTAGTCAGACAACATGATTCCATTTATTACCAAGGTAAAAGCAGAGACCAGTGACTGCCTACCATGCTGTGTGATTACATTTTCTGGTACATTTGTGCTGCAGCTCTGAACTAAGGAGCTGGGTCATTCTCCTCTTATGTTAGACAAAGTATGCAAGTCATTGAAGGCCTTCCAGGTAGCAACATCTGGGTGATACTTCACAGTACAAACAGGGCCTTAAGGAACTCAGCCTCAAGTAGTTGCACAGCTGTTTCAGGTTGGAAAATATGGTGTTCTCCTTGTGAGGATGTCCTTGAAACATTTGAAGTTGCTGACTGCAAATTTCAGTTTTTTAAGAGTATTCATATAATGCTGCAAACATTTTCTGAGCAACATTTTAAGGGTTGTGTATTTCTCAGAGGAAGTACTTTTTGGGAACTGGTCATATATGGTCATATAGCTCCCTGATATAAAATGTATGCTTTTGGAATGTAGATTATGTTTCATCATTGCTCCATAGGCAAGATCAATCACAGCATTTTCTAGTTTCTGATGTGAGAATAATTGAAAATGTCCTCCTCCACTTCTATTCTGGTTTGGTAGTTCCTGATAGTTTTTTTTTTTTTTAACCTAAAAAAAAGTAAAATTAATTAAACAATTGACCACATGACAGTTAAACTTAAAACCTGACACCAAAATATTCTATTGATGTATTCAGGAAACTTGGTGCTATCCCAGGACTGAGTCAAATGTGGATCTAGAGGTTAAACACGTATTTTATTAATAGGTCTTTGGAAAAGTAGCTACTTAAAAATGAAATAATTCATCTGGTGAATTAACCGAACCTCAAATTAGCCCCACAAGTGCTAGGTTTACGCTTTCTGTCCAAATTAATTACCTCCAAATGATAGCTTGGAATTGATCAGCCATCAGTATTCAGACTTGCTTCTACTTGGGCAAGAGGGACAGAAACAAATAAAAAATAAATAAAAAACGAAGCAGCCAAGTGCAGAATGAGAAGAGTGATTATTCTCAACATAACAACTGCAAAACAAATTCTGAAGCCTCTGGGCATGGCAGCTCTGACCCAACTTCCATTTCTCTAGTGATCCATCTATCTACACAGAGAGCATTTAGTGCTGTTGTAAGAATTTTAAAGGAGCTTGAGAGGCCATAAGTATATACCACTCTTGGCTGTGATGTCTGTGTAATAGGTTTGTTAAGAGTTAAAATGAAAATCACGTTTGTTTTTTGCTATTGTATTCATAACACATATGTTGTATCATATAGAAACTTCAGGTGGTCAGAATATGGTAACAACAAATACATGGTTTCAAAAAACACCAAATAAATAATTTGTCAATAAATGAAAGAATACTGGTGTTAGAACTAAAATGCTAGTCACACACAACTCAATCTAAGTAGAAAGATGAAGTTAAAATTGGCAGGGGTTGGATGTGAGGGCGATATGGCTGCAACATGTGTCACCCCATTGATTGCCAGGATTGATTCATCTGATCTGGCTGACTAGGCAGGTGTCCCCTTCCTACCTCAGCACTACATGTGCCTCCCTCCTGAAGCTGCACACTTGGTTGAAGAGGACCACTATTCCTAACAGAGGAAGACCGGTGTTTGGTCAAGCGTATACGAATAGCTGCACTCCCCTGCTAGAACCTTCAAACAAGCTCTCAAAAATTGGCAGGGGGCTCAGCCTCATGACTGGGTTCCAGGGCTAGGGAGAAACCAAAGCAGCAGGGCCGGGCTCTGGAATCGGTCAGCTCTCCCTCTGAAGACTGATTCTGCAGCTTCCTGAACCTTTAGCTTCCTCACCAACCATTATCTAACTTCATTCCTACAGTCAACCTATAATACAAGCACCCCTATTATTCAAAGTTTATAGGTTAGAAAAGTGAGGTCCAGAGAGGTTACATAGCTCACTCTGCATAACATAGTATGATTGAGTGAGGATGGAGCAGGAGACAGACCCAGGCCAACTGACCACGATGTCAATAACTAACAGCCCATTCAACAGTGCCAGTAATCCTAATGATGTGATGTTGAAATTCCAAGTCTTATCTCAACACAGAATGGCATCTGTTGTTATTAAGCTTACCAATACAAGTTCGAATAAACTCAACTCAGGTTCCTAATTATGTAGATTTGATTTTTGGGAAAGAATATCCTTAGCTAGAATTATAGTTTAAAATTTTAATATCACTTTTCTTGTACTTAATAACATTTTTCTGATTATTAAAGTGATAGAAATGTATTAAGGAAATAAAATTTTCACATAATTCCTGTTGATTAGAGACAAATACTTTTAGCATTTTGTTGGATTGTCCTATTGTAAGTATGTTAAGCATATGTTTAGGTGTGTGGGTGTATGCAGGCAAGGTCATAGGAAACTTAGTGGCAAAGCCAGGATCCAAACCCAGGTCTACGTGATACAGATTTTTAGTATATAACTACATACACATCAAAAAACACATATCTGCATATGTAACATGTATAAATTAGATTTTACTTCACTGCTATTGCTACAAATTTATATTATAAATCTAGTCTTCAAAGACCATTTTCACATTTACATTGTTTTATGGCCATATTGGAAATTATATAGACTCTTTTTAATTGATCGCACTGCTCATTTCAGATCTTTTATACCCTAGTCCCCATTATCAAATTTTTATTCTGATTTGTGTCTTTATTTTATGTATTAACCTTGATAAAAAGGTTAGAGCTTATATTCAGATAGTTGTTTTCAGGAACAACTTTCAAGAATAACTTAAATATTATATTTTCTGATCCTCTTGGATGTCTGAAATATTGGGTGCCTGCACACAGAAATGTAAATGCTAAATACATATTCTGTGTATTCCACTGTATCTCCTCTCCTAGCCTGTCATCTTTAACCCAAAATATATCTTTACCATGTTTTTATGAATATATTAAGATATTAAATCTGTCCTCTGCTGATTTTAAAAAAACTCCTTTTATCTTATATCCAGTATGCCATGGAAAGACAACACTATAATTTTTAATCACAAAATCATGTCTTTCATATTGTACAAATTTTCTTAAGATTATTTTCTCTTTGTGGTTTAATACTGCATTTTATTTGATTTACTATTCTCTTGTGGGTATATGAGAACCCAAGTTAGAATTTAAGAAAAAATCCTTGTCCTTGCAATAAATCTATTTCAAAGGAAGATGTTTGTAATCATCTCAGGCTTGTCTCTTTCTTTAGAACTGTGATACAGTTTCAAAAGCGTGCTGGTTTCTTCTTGCTCTTCCTTGCATAAGACCGTCTATGTTCACTCAAGATTGACTTAAAATAACTTTGGAGTTGAAATTGATGTGGGTCTCTGTCCAATTCTTCTATTTTCATGTGAAAAAGGGGGAAAAACACTAGATAATTTAATCATTTACCATAATTTTATTTGACTGGCTTTGGTATTCTGAGTCTGGGAGTAGTGGAAAGGAAGTTTGCTCAGAGCACTGGGTCATCATTATAGGGAACTTTGCCTCTCATCCAAGGTAGCATTGCAGGTTCATTATGGCCACTGCTAAGGTGCCCAAGGGCACCCTGCCCAGAAGCTCTTTGTCCAGCAGGTGTCCCATTGCGTTGTGGAATTCATATTTTTCCATTGTGTCGTGCTTGGCCTGCACTTGCCCATTCCTCTCTGATTTAAGGGATGCCAGTCACATATTCCTGGGTCTCCTCTATCTACTTTCTAGTACTCTTGCACTATAGGATAAATACACAACTGTACTCAACTCACTGTCTTGCCCAGAAGTTCATAATTGTGGTACACACATTTAAAAATTAAATTATAAAATATGACTTGGAAGTCAGGTAACCTGGATCTATCTTTCTGGCTATGCACCTTTTGGAAAATTATGATTTTTCTGATCCTCAGTTTACCAGTCTATAAATTGGAGAAAACATTTCTCCTCTGTGGGGCTGCTATGAGGCTTCTGTAAGACATTGACGCAAGTCCATGGTGAAGATCTCCAGTCAGCAGCGTGGTATGGTTTCCTAGTGAGCCGGATTCCCATGAGCATCCTTGTCAACACATTCCCACAACCTACCACTTCCTTCAACATCCATTCTCTTCCTTACATTACTTTTGTATTTTGTGTGATACTTTTTTATTTTGCACAGCTCTTAGTAAGCACTTAAACTTAGTTTGTTCTCAATAAATACTTAAATCTGCTATGATGGACTCAAATTTGGGTGCCTTTGAGAATGTAGTGAATCATCTTCTGAAGTAGTTTCTCATATCCTGTTTTCAATTAGCTTTTTCCCCCATTGATGCACTTAATGGGAAAAGAATAAAAGAAATAAGACCATGGGAAGTGAGAGCCTGGGGAGTGACTAAACTAAAGAGATGGACTAGGGAACACTCCGCGTGTGAACACAATGTAAAGAGCAGGCTGTCTGGATGTCACCCCATGGCCTCTTCAGCACATGTGCCTCATTCCTTGTGAGATTAGTAGCAATGTTGTCCTGTCCTGAGAATTCACATTAATCCCTGTCCAAAACAGCCTTGGAAATGGGAAGCCAGAGAAGGAAAAGGTGGATTTCATGAAAATGCTTCTGTCACTAAACACTTTCTGTTGCCTTTATGCTGTATCCTGTCAGTACTCAACCATATGGTGTTAAAACACTCTCTAAAATGTGATTTTTAAAGCTACTTTGCAGTTATAATGGGTAATTGTGATCTGCTTCACAGTTAGAAATGAATGAAAGTGGCTCCTATGGTATCACCAAACTTCAAAATGCATTAGGAGAACAGGAAGAAGAAAGGAAGGAAGGGGGGATGGATGGATGGAAGGAAGGAAGGAAGGAGGCTGATCTCTAATCCCATTTCTCTGTGAATCACAGTGGTTACCTCTAATAATTTGAATCAGAAGAGAGCACTAAGGTAGTCACTTCAAGTCATTATTAGTCCAACAGACTCCTGAACTGTGCTTTTATAACTGTCCCTCTCCACGGCTCCTTATTTCACCTTTAAAGATGAGTCTCTGTGTCTAGACTTCAGGGCATCTTGACTTCCTTCTAACCACAAAACTCATCTGCTACCACGACTGGGGATTGAAGAGGCTCCTTATGGTAAGCACTCCAGGTCTGACAGTTAGGTAGGAAATAGCCAGCATTAGCTGGAGCAGTTTGTGTTTGATTAACTGATGTTGTACATTAAGAAGAAAAAAAATAGAAAAAACTGACCAAATTGGTTGGGTCATCTACATGCTTAAACATCCCGGGAAGTATTTCTCTATCTGTGCAGTAGTTATGGGGCTGCCTACCCAGATTGTTCCCATAGATGTCACAACAGAACCCTATATCTGTTAACTCCTCTCCGCCAGAAGTGGAGATATGATGATGCCAGAGGGCAGTATTTCCAAAACACCCTGGCGCAGTGCTGCTCATCCCAAGACACACAGCTCATTGACCTCAACTCTCTTTAAAACGAAGGGAATAGACCAGATGCCCTTCAAAGGTATTTCTAGCTTTGACATTTTATGGATTGATGATGCAAATTTGTTCAAACACTAGTTTGCATACTACTTGCCATCTTTCTAGTGAGCAATACAAAGTTAGTACAAGTCACAGACATAACAATTGAGACCTTTGTGCTAACACTTCGGAGGGAAATCTCAGACTAAGCCTACCCTCATGCAGAAGGAGGAGCTTTTACTCTCAGACCTGCATTTGGCTGTCACTCCAGATTCTGCCTTTAATCAGCTAAGCAACAATGGCAAAGCTACTTAAAACTTTTAAACTGGTTTTCTCATTTGTAATGTGAGAGCCAGTTTGTTGTAAAGATTAGAATTCATGTACGATAGTACCTGAAACATAGTAGGTTCTTGATCATTCATGAATAGAAGTCTGCTCTGTGACATTGGTCAACTCCCACCCCGTCTATTCTCTGTTTCTTCCCCTTTCGTGAGTAAAGCAAGAGACATATGAGCGCAGAACTGGGCCCGGTCCCTAAATTCTCCGATTATTGTAGAGCCCTAAAAGACTGCTCCTACAAAATATATTCTGTTTATTTGACACATTTCAGTCTCATTTCCTCAATTTGGGTTCTCCTACAGTTTTACTTTCTGAAACAGTTTGTTCTGTGACAAAAGGTTTGCAAAAAATACAGGGATAATTGCTAAAGTTTCTCTCTTTTTGACAGTAATTCAATGCCTTTAACAAAATTTATAATCCTTTTGTACCTAAATGTTTATAAGTGTTGTTAAACCATAATGTAAAAGTATATAAACATTTTCACATGTTCTACCAGATCAAATATGGTACATATGATAATAATTAGAACAACCAACCTAACATATTGTGAAAAATGCCACATATGCATTTAATTATAGTTTCTGATTTTCAAGCATGCATTCAGGGAAGGGAGGAAGTGGCTTTCTATTTGACTTCTTCACTGCTAACAGAACATGCATGTGTTTTGGCAAGTTTCCTAGGGAACATCTGTCTAAAAGGGAACATTGGGAGTTAATCGACATCTACGGAGCTGGGCAACTGCTGTATGGCCCATGCTGTCTCCATTAAACTTCTTAACTGTGTCTCCTTTAAGCAGAGTCACAAAACATACTATTGATTCAGCTCTTTGAATAAAAAGCAAATCACAAGCAAAACTTAAACTGGTTTATTTACAGAATAGCTTTATGAAGTTGGTAAACAATTGAGCCTCTTTTTTCCAAAAGAATTGTTTGTAGAAGAAGCCAACACTGGGGTGGGGAATAGAGTTATGAGGAGGGATTTGTAAATGATTTGTGGGTATGTTTCCAACAGCTCATAGCAAAGGAATGAATGGAAAAACACTCCTTGGAATTGGGAGTGGGGAGGGAGAGGGCTATAAAGATGGCAAATGAAACAAACTAGCATTTTGACATTGCCTCAGTTCTGGTTGGAGGGAGCATGATGAAGAATTTCAAAAATAGCAAAGAGCCCAACAATTTAGAGGAACTGGGTGGACAGACATAGTCACGGGTCCCTTAATGACTGGGACACATTCTGAGAAATGAGTCATTAGGCAATTTTGTCACTGTGTGAACAAACATCATAGAGTATGCTTACAAAAACTTAGATGGTAGAGCCTACTACTCACCTAGGTTATATAGTATACATAGCCTGTTGCTCCTAGGCTACAAACCTGTATAGCATGTTCAACATGTTACTGTACCAAATACTGTAGGCAACTGTAACACAAGAGTAAATATTTTTTGTGTATCTAAACATGTCTTAACATAGAAATGGTACAGTAAAGATATGAAACTACCAACTTATGAAACCATCCTTGTACATGCAGTTCATGTTGACTGACACATAACAATGTGTCATTGTTATGCAGCTGATGATTGTAAATAGAATGGAATTAAGTCTTTCTTAGCTAGGTCTGACAAGCAACTCACTAATGGTTTCAGGATGAAGAAAGACTTTGCATGATACAATGAATTAATTGTTCTGAGCTACTTGGAAAGTCAGCAGAGATGACAGAATTTGAACTGAATGCCTTGCTCTAAATCCTGATACTAATTTTTTAAAACTGCAAGTAAAATATTTTCTTATTTTTAAAATCAATTATGCCACCGCAGACACTGATGACTATGGTGACAGACAAAGGGTTACATAAGGGCAGCCAAATAAAATACAGGACACCTTCTTAAATGTGAATTTCAAATAAATAAGAACTAATTTTTGTTTACTAAATCTGGCAATAGTAGTCAGACAATAATCTAAAATAAAAGCCACAGGCAGCGTCAGGTAAGCAAGGCTAAAACAAGACTGATAAGAAAGCAAAGCTGTAGAGAAAAATCACATATGTGGGTAAAATCCAGGCAGATACCAATTCTAAAGAAAGATAAAGTGATGGGAGGAGTGGGAGAATGGTTGGTTTAAAAAAAGAAGTCAGGAATGAAAAGATTTACAGACCCAGAAGAAGGACTCCAAAGCAGAACAGTGACTCAGATAGGGCACATGTTAGGGGGACATGGCCAGAGCAGCTGGATGAGTTGTTAGGGGCTGTCATAGCAAAGTGCCAGAACGAGTGGCTTACACAACAGAAACTGATTTCCTCAAAATTCTAGATGCAAGAAGTCCAAGGTCAAGGTGTTGGCATGGTTGATTTCTTCTGAGGCCTCTCTCCTTCGCTTGTAGATGACCATCTTTCTCTCTGTGCCCACATGGTTGTCCCTCTGTGCATGTCTATGTCCCAATCTCCTCTTCATAGAAGGACACCAGACATGTTGGGTTAGGGC
The DNA here is from genome assembly GCF_001698545.2 of Rhinopithecus bieti. Lineage (NCBI taxonomy): Eukaryota > Metazoa > Chordata > Mammalia > Primates > Cercopithecidae > Rhinopithecus > Rhinopithecus bieti. Next base: position 17,331 of record NW_016805121.1, on the reverse strand, counting down.
CCACTTATATGGCCTCACTTTACCTTACTTAACTCTGGAAAGGGCCTGTCTCCAAATGCAGTTGCATTGTGAGGTACTAGGGGCTTTTTGTGGGGATGAGGTTCAGTCCATAACGTGATGCTATGCTTCCTGTTAAGGAACCTAATTGAGATTACTTCAGTGAAGTTCCACAAGCAGTTTAAACTACAATATAGGTGATTGTTTTTTTTTTTTTTTTTTTTTTGGTGCCAGGGTGGGGAAAACAAAACTAATAGGGTGAGATTCTTGTCCTCAAATGCACAATATAATAGGGGAGTCAGACACATACGCTAGACTAGTGACATAGAGATGACAGGTCGAGGTAAAATCTTGGCTCGTCCACTTACTGGTTAAGTGAACTTGGACAGTTATCTTATTTGATAAAAAGGCGTAATCATATCTACTTGGTAGAGTAGCCTTGAGAATTAGTGATACTGGTCTTGTTAAAGAGATCTAAATATGACCTGAGAAAGACTCCATACTTCTACATTTGAGACTTTGTGGACAAACCATATCCTAACTTAATAGGTAGACAAGATTGCAAACCTAACTTAGGAGTATGCTCCTGTAATAACAGATGAATCTTGGCCAATCCCAGCAGCCATCCTTCAACCACTCATACACTGCTGAGTGTTCAAACTGTCTTCAAATAAGACAAATGCCGAGCTGTAACCAATCCAGCTGTTTCTGTGCCTCACTGCCTATTTCTGTATATCATTTCCCCTTTTTTGCCTATAAGTTTGTTCAGACCACAAGGCATCCCTGGAGTCTCTCTGAATCTGTTGTGATTCTGGGGGCTACCCAATTTATGAATCATTCCTTGCTCAATTAAACTCTCTTAAATTTAATTTGGCTGAAGTTTTTCTTTCAACAGTATCACACCCAGCATAATGGTAGCTCTTACTATTACGAAGGGTTCAGAAAACACATAGGGAGATGTTAGCTTTTACAACTAGGGGAATTTATACAATTTTCTTAAAAAGTTGTCATGAGAGCTGAGTGTGAAAACACCAGGGCAATTTTGCCAGGTAGGAAAGGGGGCTAGATCAAAACACAAATACGAAACAGCAAGAGGCATACACATATTTCAGTATGCCTAGAGCAGCAAAGGGCTGTTGTGAGCAGCAGGAAATAAGGCAAGAAAACAGAGTTGGTGCCACATTATGAAGTGCCTTGAGTATCATGCTAAAATATCAGAAGATTATGCTATAGGCAAAGTAAACATAGGTGTTTTGTGTAGTTGTGTTTGTTGTTTTGGTGTTGTTGGTTGGTTGTTTATTTTTTTACAGCAAATTAACTGCTTTTCAAAGGCGGTAATTAGGAGTACCTGGCTATACTGGAAATGAGAAGAAAGCTCATAAAAAGAGGCCAGGCGGCCGGGTATGGTGGCTCATGCCTGTAATCTCAGCACTTTGGGTGGTCAAGACGGGCGAATCACGAGGTCAAGAGATTGAGACCATCCTGGCCAACATGGTGAAACCCTGTCTCTATTAAAAATATAAAAATTAGCTGGTCATGGTGGTGGACACCTGTAGTCCCGGCTACCCGGGAGGCTGAGGCTGGAGAATGGTGTGAACCTGGGAGGCGGAGGTTACAGTGAGCCAAGATCGCGCTATTGCACTCCAGCCTGGGCAACAGAGCGAGACAACGTCTAAAAAAAAAAAAAAAAAAAACCAGGCACAGTGCCTCATGCCTGTAACCCCAGCAAATTTGGGAGGGCTGCCGCTGATGAATCACTTGCAGTCAGGAGTTCAAGACCAACCTGGCCAACATGGTGAAACCCCGTCTCTACTGAAAGTACAAAAACTAGCCGGGCGTGGTGGCACATGCCTGTAGTCCCAGCTACTTGGGAGGCTGAGACAGGAGAATCACTTGAAACGGGAGGCAGAGGTTGCAGTGAGCCAAGATTGTGCTGCTGCTGCTGTACAAGGCAGATTCTAGCCAATTGCGTATACTAGGACTGGATCTGTCCTTTGCATAGTATCCATGGAAAAAATGGTTGTTTCATTTTGCACAGTGACCAAACAAAATGAAGATCTCTCAGCTCCTGCCTCCCTTAACTCTTCCCACTTAGTATACAAAGACAATCAGGACCCTCATTCTTCTAAAAACAAATGTTTCCTTTGACCTACCAGTCTTTTCTTTGGCTACCCAAAGCCTGTTCTCTTCAGCAACAATTGTTCTGATTTTCTTAACTTGAGCTGTGTCAAAGCTGAAGATTCACTTTATTTTTTTGTTATTCCTATTAATATTGTTACTGTTGCTGTAAATAGAAACAATTTGTTTTTTATTGTCAAGTGATACATATTTGTTACAGATGAATTAGAAAATATGATCAGAGAAGTAAAAAAAAAAAAAAAAAAAAAAATGCTAAGTAATTCTCTCTAAACCTCCACAGAGGATTCAGCTCTCTGCATAGGCACACACACATCTATTTTCACAATAGGGGATCAAACTGTATATTCTGTTTTATAATGTGCTTTTAAAATAATCTTTTATTAAAAAATACATATAGAAAATTGCACAGCTAAGTGTTACCAACACTTAAGAAGAAACAAAATATCCTCTGCTCCCTGGAAGCTTCCCTCTTCTCCATGATAATCACTCCTTGATTCTAACACTATAGATTTGTTTCGTCTCCTTCTGAACTCTGTAAACAGCACATGTATTGTTCACACAGTATGCAGTCTTCCGAGTGGTTTATTTCATTCCACATTATGTTTGTGAACTTCATTCATGCTGTTGAATATAGCAGTGGCTTATTCATTTTTTATTGCTGTATACTAATTTACAAGATGAATTCCCTGCAATTTATTCTTCTGTTTCTGAACGTTTTCATTGTTTTCTGTTTGGGGCTGCTGAATTAGTGCTGCTGTGAGTTTACTGTATACATATTTGGAGCATATTTGTAAGTATTTCTCTTAGGTGTATTCTCAGGAATGGAATTGGTGTAGAGAGTCTGCAGATGGTTTCTAAAACTGATTATACTGATTGACAGTTCCTGCAACTTTACTGAAGGATCTAAATACTCCATATACTCACCAATACAATAATCAGTCTTCTTAATTTCAGCCTTTCTGATGGATGTGTAAGTTGTAGTTCATGTTGCATTTTTATTTGCATTTCCTTGACTATGAATGAGATTAAGCATTTTTTCACATGTTTATTCACTTAATTGGATATCCCCTTTTGTGAAGTGCGTGCTTAAGTCTTGCCCATTTTTTTCTATTAAATTATTTTCAATATGATTGTAGGTATTCTTTATATATCCTGGATGCAAGTGCTTTATCAGTTTTATGTAATGTAGATATCTTCTCACATTCTATGGGTTGCTTTTAAAAATTTTTCATAGTGGAATCTTAATGAATGGGTCTTTTAAAATTTTAATGAACTTCAGTTTATCAATTGTTTTCTTTATAGCTAGAGATCTGTAAGTCCTGTTTATAAAATCTTTACAAATGCCAAAGTGGCAAAGACATCCTCCTATGTTATCTTCTAGAAGTTTTATTGTTCTGCTTTTAACATTCACATACACAATCTCTAGCATTGGTCTGTTTGTGTGATGAGTTAGGTGTCAAGTTTAATTTTGTATTTTCACTTTTACATCCAAGTGACCCAGTACCATTTATTGAAAAATCCATCTGTTCCTCACTCAGAAGTGTTCTCTGAATAGTGCCACTTTTGTCATAGCTCCAATGGCCTCCTCACATGGGAGGTCTGCTTCCTCATTCCCACTTGTCTTTCTGCAAATCCAAATGTACATAAAGTGATTTAAATTTAATTTTAAATTTAATAAAATTAGAAATTAGTTCTGTCACATTAGCCACATTTCAAGTGTTTAGTAGCTACACATAGCTAGTGGCCACCAAGGCAGTGCAGATATAGCATTTCTGTCATCCAAAAAGTTCTGTTGGACAACATTGCTCCAGATCATTACTGTCTAGTTTCAGAGCTCTTCACTATCTGAGGCAATCCCACTTTCATTTGTTTATTGTTTCTCTTCACTATTAAAATGTAAGTTCCATCATTGCAGGGACCTAGTTGGGTCATCGTTGCATATGCAATGTCCAGAACAGTTCCTGATACAGAATGTTTGTCAAGTAAGTGAATAAAACTTTGCTGTGTCCTGTGAAGCCTGGAGCTGCTTTCTGGACCCATTATATCAAATCTCAGCCAGCCTCCTAAAGATTCAGAGCAGAGAAGAATACTTTGTCATTTTGGAGCCTTTGGAATGTGCCACATGCAACAGTTACAATGGTTGTTGATAAGGACTTTTCTGTGACGTGTATGATATTGTAAAATCTTCATTTGTTCGGTATTTAGTTTGTACTATACACTATGCCAAAATTTACATTTAGAAGTTATTTAATGCTCATAACAACTTTGTGAAGTAGGTTCTGTTATCATCCTCAGTATCCGAATGAGAAAACTAAGGAACAAAGAAGTTCAGGGACTTATTCAAGGACAGCCCACCAGAAAATGGAGGCACACGGATTTGAATTCAGATGTCTGCTGCAGAGCCTGAGTTCTTAATGATGGATGTTATTGCCTCTTAACAGAACCATAACAGTCTTTGACTAACTTTTGTTTCTTTATTCCTCTATTTTAAAAGAAATAATAGGATGGCTGCTCAGTGCCAGACTCTGTGTATGTATTATGCTTTGCCACCTCTGTTCTCTCTTCAGAGTAAACACCATGTTTTGATTGATTTATAACCTCAGTGCTAATGGTGCAAATTGTTTAGATATCCCCACTGTCTTAGGTTGGGTTACCAAGTAGCAGAGCAAGAATTTGGATACATCAGGGAATATTCTTAAGAGAATGACAGTGAGGGAGGCAGGATAGGTTAGGTTAGGGAAAGATTTATTTAAACCTGAATGTCATCTCCATTGGTGTCCAGATTTAGGCCAATCTTACAGGGAGCTCTGGGAGCATGACTTACCATTGTCAGGGGTACTGGCCCTTTATACTCCCATGCTGCTCAATTACTGGAATTTGGGCTGCCCTGGGCTGTGTGTGTGTGTGTGTGTGTGTGTGTGTAACCTTCATGGAGAACACTTAGTTCAGCCTAGGAAAATTCTCCAGAGAAGGAGGCAACTATGGGCTATTAACCAGCAACATTCACAGAAGCCGTGGGGTACATACAAGAGTCAGGAAAAGGGGATCTTGCCAGACACTGACAGCATCCACTGTACTTACCGCCCATTAAAATGTTCGCATGTTATTCATTCCTCAAGATTTGTGTGAAATAGGGTTCAACTTGTTCATGCAGTTGACCAGTTCTGTGTAGATTTCACAAACCATTTTTACAACCCTGATTATTGCCGCCGAGTCTCTGCTTCAGGAATACATGTGTTGCATGCATTTAAAGACTTCCAAATGGAATGAGATCAGGATGAAATAAAAAGGGAACCCTACACGCTATTTTAAATAACAACTAGTAAATAAAAACATCTGGTAGATGATTAAGATCTCCATATTGAACCTCGGTGAAGAATATGTGATGTACCTTTAAGGTGGAGCACACACGGTAACAGCTCTTTCAGTGACTTTTGATGTCTAACGGGGAGCTCAGGAAATGTAGGCAGGAGGATGTGGAGTCATTCGGAGAACTCAGCGGGATGAGAGGGCACTGAGCATGTCTCCCCCTGTTTTATTGATCTTTATACTGTGTTCTGTTTATGTTCTTTAGAAGAGTAGTTATGAAAACCCAGATATTACACTCATTGGCTGTGAATGTGACACTGACATCTGCTTGCCTTGGCTTGACGCCTCTGGTAGGAAACATTGGGAATGCTTTAGCCCATACCTTCTCTTTGGAAACAACATGAGAAAAAAGAAAGCTTCAAAGACCCAAAACACCTGTGTAACCTCTTCTGTGCCGTAGAACAGGCATGTAAGCTGATTCTGAAAATCAAGCCTTCTGCTCTCTGTCTCTCTTTGAAGATTCTGGAAAGGCATGGTCATACAAGGGCTTGATGACCTGTGAAGTTCTTATCTCCTACCTGGTTCTGCTGAGACATCAGGAAAAATAAAATCTTTAGTGCCTCTAAATGCAAGAGCTAGGAGAAGGAATGTTGAGGATCATTTTCTCATCCTCACTGTAGCCTCACTTAAAAGGTCAAAGCAAATAAAATCTTTTGGTCCCATTTTAGTAATGAATATCTTGGAACAAGCTCTATGAAGCATTTATGACTTTATTCTCAGTTTTCCAAAATAGGATATAACTTGTTTCAATTGCTTACAACACAGGGGCAAACCACGTATGATGAACGCATTCTGTTTGAAATCAATTTCCTTCATCATTGTATTAGATTGACTGCTCTGAACTGGGAAGTATTATTTTCCCATTGTGCTTTTGCAAAACTGCCCACTCTTGGAGCTTTGTGGCTGTGAGCTCCTGATTAGTTTAATTGTTTTTTTTTTTTTCTTCTTCTACTTTCCTGGCTACAAGGACTTAACACTTTACTTACCTTTGAGTAGCAGGGCAGCACCACAAGGAAGGTAGAATAAACAGGATGATTAAACAACCAGCATGCAGCAAGGGGGCAATATTTCAATAGCAAATATTGCTACCCATATACCTCAACAGAATGTGCTAAAGTAAACAAAATGATAGCATAATTATAGTAGTTCCAATTATGTTAATTAGACTGCATACACGCTTCATTGATAAGCAACTGTGCTGCAGAGAGATGCTGTTAAGCCTGGTACTTCAGCAGCTTTGTGGCGCATATGCTACTATATTCTTGGGTAACATTTAGCCTCTCACAATTTTTGTCTTTCTTTTCTAATGCTTTTGTTGAAAAATAAATAAATAAAAGGTTGTGCTACCCCACATTTTAGAGAAGTTAAGAGATTCCCAATCAGATTCTATACTAAGTTCCTCAGTGTTTTGGTCCCTTCTCCTGGAACCTCAAGTGAAAAATATTAACATGTCCCATTTGACTAATTAAAATCCAGCTTAAGAAAATGGATTTGCTTTCAGTTGACTCCAAATCACATCCTTTGCTTTGATATCACCCATAAAAGAGAACCCCTGAGGCAAGAGGCCACCACAAGCTGTTGTTCACATAGCAGGGTGCATTTCCGGGGATCTAAAAATTGGAGGGGTTTCTGGGATTGTTGGTGTATTTTGGTAGATTCATGGGACACCTGATTGTTTTAAAGGAAGGTGTGAATTGCAAAGAAATAGAAACTATAAAAAGACAAATCATGAAGAAAACTATAAATGCTCAGAAAGGGAAACTTACAGTTGTAAGCTAATTAGACATTTACATATTAAAAGTGATAACACAATTAAAATAATACAATGATTTAAATATGGAGCAGTTAAAAAAAATTCAAAAATAAAATAAAAAAATAGCTTAAAGCCTAAGCTAACCAAGGAATTCAAGAAGGAAAAGAGTTCGTTACTTGGTCCAGATATTACCTGAAAACATTGTCATAAAATGTAGTAAACAATTGCTTCAAGATGAAAAAAAAGAGTTGTGTTTTTTTCCCCAAAAGGTTGCTAGGAAATTAGCAGCTATATGAATTACTTATCAAATCAGAGAATAAAATGCAAAATAATATAGTGTTTTATAGTCATTGTGACATAGTAGAATTTTGCTTATCAAAAAGAAGCCTTCGCTAGTGAAACTCCACCTTTGCACCTCTTCCCTCTCCCCCCGTCCCTTATTAGGAGTTCATTTCATCAGTTTCCCACTTTCTCTTCTTTCTTTCTTATTCTCTACCTGTCTTTTTCTCATAAACTCTGCTCAAGTCTCTCAAATTTAATATCTTTTATTTTCCATATTTCTCTCCTCTCAAGATTCACATTTTTCTCTTTGCTAGAGCACTTAAAAGAATGGGTGACAATCACTCTCTGAATGTTGTCACTGTCACTATTGAGTAAAAGTTGCAATGGATTAGGTTTTAAACAAACCAGTAGTCCCTTTTCAAAGCAAGGCTAAATTCTTGTTGGATTCTGCCTTTGTTATCAATGCAATTAGGTTGACCTTTAGACCTGGTATGCCTAAAATAGACTTTTTATACCTAGTATTTGCCATTTAAAATTTCAGCCTCAGTTTTCCAGTGTGCATGAGGTTTGTTTTCCATAACCTTGAATATTGAGCAAAAGAAACACCAAGAAAAATAAAAGAATACTAAGAAAATCTATAACAAACGTGTAAAAATATCAAAGAACAAATGCCCTCTGGGGAAAGGTTAAAAAAAATGCTGAGCTGATTTCTTGTAGACAAGAAAAGCTAAGGGTTGGTAACTGACCATCTGTAATTATGTGAAAGATTATTAGGATAGAGTATGTTGCCAGCTGCTCTCCTCTCTGCTGAAAGTAGAAGGATGGGATTAAATTATAACCAGAGAGATTATGTTAGACATAAGGAAGAACACTGTAGCTTTAGGGGGATATTCTCTAAGATGGATTATCAAAGGACAGTGTAAAATCCTCAATACAGAATTGTGAAAAGTTTAAAAATGGAGCAGACTCCTTTCTCTGTCTCAGGTAGTTTCAGTCATTTTTTTGTAGGTAGAATGGATATTTGCATTAAAAATTGTTTCTAGATGATTCTGCTTACAAATATATCTGGAGATACCATCAATGTGAACAAAATGAAAAGGGAATGCTTTAGTTTTGGATAAATATTTTATTTGCCCAGAGCACAGTTTCTCTTACTCTTTCTGGCCTCAGCCTGATAATTCCATATGTATTTTTACTATTCGTTTAAGTACAAATGTCTCAAGGTAGAAAGATTGATTAAATGACCTCTTGTGATTCCTTCTGCCTTATTATTCTAATTTTTCAGCTTCTACAGTGAGATGAGAGCATGACAGAAAACCTGTGTTCTTTGTCCTTCTAATTATCAAGGGACTATGAAGACACATGTTTGGACTCCCTCATTTGCTATAGAAACACATGTGTAACACCCTCAGGATTGTTGTGTCTTTTCAGAAATGCATGCCTTTGGAAGTAAGCCTATGGGTGGGCTTCTCTCTTTTAGAGACATTATGAAAAGACATAGAAATTTCTACATGGCCCTTCGGATTAGGTAGGCAAAAGGTGATATGGCATAATACTAAAGCTGCACATGACAACTGAATGCCTCATACCCAAAATACTCAACAATAGAGAAATCACCAGAGAACTTGTAAATAAAAATGTTATGTAGGTAATCCCCACAGAAGTAATATATTTGCTAATATTTGTGGATTTTCCTCACAAAAGTGCCTCTCACATAATCATTAACATCTCTATGCTTTCTTTAGATACTGACACAGTATTTCACATTTAAATGCCAGTTTCTAAAAGCCTTGGCAAGATAGAAAACACAGTCTATGGCAAGGATTCAGGCAAATCAAAATGCTTGCTCCTGAGGGGCAAGGAATCAAAACAACTGCAGAAGGCACTGCTAGAACCTAAATTCAATCAGCAGATATTTATTAGGGCCCTACTCCCTGCTGGGAGCTGTGGATAAAACAATGAAAAAAACAAACTTGGTACTTGCCCTCTTGAACTTTAGAGCCTATAGAAGGATGCACATTCTAATGTAAATATTATGCAAAAAACATTTTAATATTGTGATAAATAGAAAAAAAGGGGATCTATAAAAGGTTTAAATATATATATAAAAGGCTTCCTTGAGAAAGTGAGCTTTTATCTGAGATTTGAAGGATGTCTAGCTATTTGAAAACTAATATTTTTGGAAGATAGGGGTATAGATGGAGGGCACAAAAATATTTCCTACAGAGAATATAGCTTATACAAAGGCCCTGAGGTGGGAGGAACATGAAGAAATGAAAGAAAGATCACAGCCGGGTGCGGTGGCTCACGCCTTTAATCCCAGCACTTTGGAAGGCCGAGGTGGGTGGATCACAAGGTCAGGAGATCAAGACCATCCTGGCTAACATGGTGAAACTCTGTCTCTAATAAAAATACAAAAAATAATAATAATAATAATAAGCTGGGTATGGTGGCAGGTGCCTGTAGTCCCAGCTACTTGGGAGACTGAGGCAGAAGAATGGTGTGAACCCAGGAGTCAGAGCTTGCAGTGAGCTGAGATTGTGCCACTGCACTCCAGCCTGGGCAACAGAGCAAGACTCCATCTCAAAAAAAAAATAAAGGAAAGAAAGAAAGATCATGTAAGATGAGCTGGAGAAGTAGGCAAGGGTTAGATTATACAAAGTTTATATGACTGATAGATGCAGAGTCTATGGATTCCATTTGTATCCCAACAAATACAGGGAAACTATTGAAGAGTGCTTTGAAAGGGAGCAATATAATGAAACCTGTACTTTTAAAACATCACCTTTCAGTATGAAGAATGGATTTACATGGGGCAAGACTGGCTGCTGGAAAATCAGTGAAAAGTGTATTACAATAACATAGCAGCTGAAGATGATGGTTTGACTAGAATTCTGGTAGTGGAAATGGACAGAAGTAAAAAAGTTCAAAAAACTGTTAGAAGGTAAATATTTAGGAAGTAAATAAGAGATATTTAGAAGCATTCTATTTTGGATTGTAAATGGGGTATACTAAAGGAAATTACCAAAACTGACTTCTAGGGACTATCTAGTATCTCATGGAACAATAAAAAGAGAACCATGCTTTAGATCAGAGCTTGCAAATTTTTTCTATAAACATCCAGATAGTAAATATTTTAAGATTTAAGGGGGCATACAGCCTCTGTCACAACTACTCAACTTTTCTAGGACAGCAAGAAAAATTGTCTGTGTAAGCAGCCACAGACAAATGTAAATGAATAGGCTTGGCTGTGTTCCAATAAAACTTTATTAACAAAAACAGGCAGCGACCCAGCTTTGGCCCCGGGGCATATTTTGCCCATTCGTTTTAGATGATGAACACTGTGATTACACAGGCTGTTGTTTACAATGATGGCACTAAATCATTAAAAAAAAAAACAATTAAATTTTGTTTAGTGTTTTCTGCTGAATCAAAGCCATGAATATTTGAAATACTTAGAAAAATCTAGAGAAATTTACTGAAGTCAATTTTACGGCTTAAAAGCTTACCTGAATTTTTCAGACAACAAAAGCAAATATTGAATGCTTTATTCCCTGATAACACAAGATGAAAACGGGGTTTTAATATTAATATTGTTAGCTAAGCTTCAGAAAGGTCAGCTTCAAGGCAGTTGGAGTTACATTTATTTCATTGTAAAGAACTGAGGCAGCAACAAATATTAGCATCATGATATCTCACTGTAAGTCACTATAATATCACCTTGCTAGTGAATGACATTATTTCTCAGTTGCTATATTTGTAGAAAGGAAAAGATATTCCTTCAAAGAATTTGTCATAATCTCTCTGAATTATTTATTCTTGGCAATGTATGTTTAGGTAGATTTCAAGAACATAAACAAGAACAAATACCATTATGAGAACTCCATGAAGACTGACTCAAATGTTCTTTCATTGAAAATAATTTCTTTTAAAACAATTCTACAGAATAAATATGGAAAATTGTTAAGTTCAAAAAGTTGTTTGGAAAATTCCTACATCTATGGCAATTCCTTCTTAAAACCCTCAGTGCATAAAGTCAACTGGGCATATGTAACCATATGTGTCCAGATTCCAAACCAGATAGTCAAACAAACTTTTCTGATACCTAGATTATAGAATCTCAGAAAGCTTGAAAAATCAAGGAATTAAGTTCCATAACAATATAATTTTGTTTCTTACAAAGATATTTTCTAGATATTACATGAATTTTCCTTTACTTAATATCTATCTTGATTATCTATACACACTTTTAAGATTCTTAAATTCTAGTAAGCTGTATTTTGGAAAATAGATAAAACAGATAAATTAACTATTTTGCCAAGAATTCTTTGTTTCATGAGCTGAGAAGCCCAAACTTTTTTAAAAAATAAATTTATTTTAAAATCGTAATTATTTGAAACATTACACTCAGAATCAATGAGTTCTCATGGCAACTTATCTCCTAGAGAGCAAGCATGGTAACATTCTTATCTGAGGTAGCTGACCTAACAGGTGTTTTCCTTTTCTATACAATTTTATGAAGCTATGAAATCTTCATTAAGTTGTAGGTCATAGGCATCTCTCCTGGAACCAGCTGTGCCAAATAAGCATGAGAATTTTTTGATATTCCAATGTTCCTTAGTAAAATGAGAACCTAAAAACAAAACCCAGAAAAGAAAACACCCAGGTGCTGTTTGAAACTCTGTTAAGTAGGCTAATGTGCTTTCCCTATTAACTCATTATTAAAATGCTATTACACTTTTTACCTGTAGCTATTCGAAGGCGGACCTAATCCTTAACTCCCAATTTTTTAATCTCTTTTGCCCTAGCTAAAAGAGGAATCAGTACTAGTTATAGATCACTTAGCTTTTTGTTTGTTAATTCAATCAAAATGTTAATGCTTTCTACGTTCATATTACTAGAATATGTATAGAGGGAGGGGAAATTTAAAAATTGTAAGACACAGGCCAGGAGCGGTGGCTCACACCTGTAGTACCAGCACTTTGGGAGGCCAAGGCAGGCAGATTACGAGGTCAGGAGGTCCAGAACATCCTGGCCAACATGTTAAAACCCCATCTCTATTAAAAATACAAAAAAATTAGCCAGGCATGGTGGTACACACCTATAAATCCCAGCTACTCGGGAGGCTGAGGCAGGAGAATCACTTGAACCCAGGAGGTGGAGGTTGCAGTGAGCTGAAATTGTGACACTTTGTACTCCAGCCTGGGTGACAAGAGTGAAACTCCATCAAAAAAAAAAAAAAAAAAAAAAAAAAAAAAAAAAAAAAAAAAAAAAAAAAAAAAAGAAGACACAGACTCTGCTCTTGCAGAAATTAACCACAGAGATGGAATATAAATTTAGAGGGAATTAATGGTAAGTGGAAGTTCATGATAGACCAAAAATAACCATTCAAAGAAGAAACTGCTTTGGGCTTCACGTGGAATGCTTCATAGAAGATGGAGAATTGTGCTCCTTTTAGAAGGATGGGTAAGATTAGAAAAGATAGTCAAAGTGGCAGGCAATTTATGTAGGATGCATAATATAAGCCAATGCTCAGAGTCTGAAATAAGCATGGTAGACTTACGGGATGGTAAAGTACCATCCTGAATAGGGCAGGATTTGCAGATCAGTGAATAGAGTTATAGGTTCAGTGACTCATCAGCAGAGGAATTTCCACTTGTTTCCATGGTAGCATCAAAGAATTAAGTAATTTCCAGGAGAAGTTAGTAAAACAGAAAAAAAAAAAAAAATGGCTAGGAAAAAAATCAAAACAAAATGATGCCACAAAATCTTCGAGAGAGAAGAATCTTAAAGGTAGGAAGGGATCAATAGTGTTGAACATTAATTGGAGAATAAAAATTGACACAGGTTTTGATGATTAATCAGTCATTGGAGCAGTAGGGAGAGCAGTCTCAGTAGACTGCTGTGGACACAAACCAGATTGAATTAAGTTTAGGACAGATGTGCGCCGAATGAATTGAAAATGTACATGTGAGTCTGCAAGCTGTAGTGTCTATATAAGGATGGTTGACTTACACATGTTTTACACTCACATTCTCACTGAAATGACAGGAAATATATTTACAAGTAGAATTTATGACAGTGCTGAAAAATAAGTATACTCAAACTTTTGTCTTATTTGGGATGACAGTTATGGGGGTTAATACATTATCAATGTTGTGTGAATATGTTTGTTAAAATGTTAATAGTCATTTCACTGTAAATCCATATCTGCAGCTATATATTTACATCTATTGATATAGATTACTGAGTGCCATTATCAGACAAAATAAATTTGAGGTATATGAGGGAAAGTAAATGGAATTACATATACTCAGCAGAACAAAACAGTAACACAAATCACAGAAAATTCTACTGGTTAGAACCCATTTGTCCCAACAAAACTTCTTAGCAACTTAAATCTCAGGAGCAGGAATGTGCCAAGGATTCACTCAAGGGAGAGAACTACTTGGGAGACAGTGATACAGCTTCAGAGAAAATACAAACCAGAAAATTAAACTCACCAATGTATTCTTTCACCTATCGTTTCACAGGAAACAAAGATCACCATTCAAGACACATACATAAAATAAAAAAGAATGCTAAAGATGAACACCTGGGGGAAACAGAGATACACAGAAAAGAGAATAAAACTTAAATCATTTTAAATAATTTCAGAGTGATTAAAAAAGACTCTGAATCTACAAAGGAAACCAACAAGATGCAATAAAATAGCAATAAAAAATAAAGGATTCTTGGAAATAAAGCATGTTAGGTAAAAGTTTTAAAAAATAGACGGGCTGAATAAGTGAAAGGATGTTGCCAAAGAATGTAAACTCAAGAGTAAAAGAAATAAAAAATAAAAACATTACAGAGATATGCAGAAGAATTCCACTCTATCCAATATTCATATACTAGGAGAGAAGAGGAATGAGAAAATAAGTAATCAAAAGATAGTTTTTAGAAGAATGACCTGAAAACGATCCAGTTTTCACATTGAAAAGCATGCTGGGTATCTAGTAAGGTAAAATACAAGCAAACACTTTCATTCATTCATCCTTTATCAAAGATTTCATGTAATATTTACTATATGCCTGGCTCCATTCTAGGGATTAGGGACTGCCATGAACAGGACAGACCAAATTCTCCCTCTATGGATCTTACATTATAAAGATCATAGATAAAATATATTAATTAACAAATAAAAGTTAAATAAATTATCTGAAGAAAGAAGTATAGGTAATAATAAATAATGACCATATGGAGCTACTTTATACTGGGATAGCAGTGAAGGTACCTCTGAGGAACTGGTATTTGCTGTGAGAGCTGAATGGCAGGAAAATGCTAGCCATGAAAAGATCTGGGAGAAGAGTATGCCAAGCAGAGGGAATATCAGGTGAAATTTCCAAACACCACAGCTTAAAAACATATACACAGGAAACATCAACCATCCTGGAGTGAGAATGACTCTGGAATGAGAACTCTCATCTTTAAAACTACATGGCAGAAAAAGAAGAAAATAATTTTAAGTCTAGGATTTTGTAAAAGTCAAACTACCATTCAAATACTTTTAGACATGCAAGGACACAGGGTTTATTCTGAGAGGAAAAAACCTTTAATAAATATTTCAGCAGAATGAGAAAAGAACACAAAAAAATAGATAACATGAGATGGATTAATACAAATCGATAAAATACATGGTTACATCTAAACACTTACTGATAATAGAACTGTGAGGATTAACTCAATTGTTGAGTGTTCTGATCATAGCTGCAGAAAAACCACCCCAAACTTAGTTGTGCAAAATTATCACTTATTTTTATTATCTATAAAAGTTATGGAAGTGACTCAGCTCAACTAGAAGGTTCTCAGTTGGGGTTGCTAATGTGATTGCAATCAAGCGGTGGATAGAGGTAGAGTCATCTCCATGACTTCCTCACTCATATTTGAGACTTGATACTGCCTAAAAATTGGGACTGTTCGCTGAAACACCTCATGAAGCCTCTCTATGTGGCCTGGGCTTCCTTTAAGCACAGCAACTAGGTTCCAAGAGCGACTATTCCAAGGAGAAAACCAGGTGAAAGCTGTATCTCTTTTGTGATTTGGCCTCAGAAATTATACAGCATAGCTTCCACCAGCTCCTATTCACTAGAAGCAAGTCGCTATAGACCAGGCCAAATTCAAGGGAAGAGGAATTAGATTGACATATTTTAAAGTGACTACACTAAGAAAAGATACATAAAAAATAGTGCCACAAATACAACAAAAAAAAGTAACAATCTGGTGGTGAGCAAAAAGGAAGAAGTAAAAACATACTCAAACCCTTGTCTTATTTGGGAGGGCATGTCAAAAGGGTTAATGAATTATCGTTGTTAATGGAAAACATCAACGTAAGTTCAAATATGTTTGTTAAAATGGCAATGGTCCTCACACTATCTAATTCTATCTATATCCCCATAACTTTCTCCAGTGAAATGCTATTTCATTAAACAATTTATCTTGAAGATTCTCCCTTTATCATTTAATTACACCTCTTTTTACAGGCAAAACTGTCCATCGCCTTCAATACTTATGCAATCGGGCTATATCCTCATTACTGACCTCCTGGCTACTGTCAGTCCTCTGACTCAGAATCTTCCTCCTTTACTATGGTAATCTATGAAAAGTCAGTTTCTTTTAATAACCTATCGTTTAAACTTGCCTTCAAATCCCTGAACCTTTCTTATCAAGTGACCCTCATCTCCAATACACTGAGATTCACCTATAACCATTACCAAACTCTCAATTCAGTTATCATTAAGAATTACTCCACTTCACTTTCTGATGGTAACCCTTACCCTCAAACTCTGACTACATCACTCTTGCATCTTGTAGAGACATCAATTTTTTATTGTCTTCCAGCTTATTCGCCCTCTTGCTCATCACTTTCCTTATATACCCTGTACTAAAATGTTTATCATCTTCATTATCTTGCAGATATGCTAAATTTCCTTACATCTTTAGCTTATCCAAACAACACAAAATCGATGTTGTCAAACTCTGCCTTCTCTTCTACACCAAGAAAACAGCAACAACAACAATATGATTTGGCATGACAAAAAATTCAGTCTCTGTTGTCAGCTAGGTACCCAGAACTGCCAATAAATGATTTTTATATATTCTTAGTCAGAAATATATCATTCCAACATTTGTGTTGCCCTTATCAATCATGAACAAGTTTTTATTGCTCTTCTCAAGCATCTGACACCATTCGAGCTCCTTCATTCTCAGTAAATAAGTTTATCTATTACAGGACAAAAATCAAGGTCATTAAGAGAAAATTCTTCAAATCTCCCTCAATTTGCTGATTCCCCTATACACAAATCTGTCTACCTTGCATCCATCAAAAATATTTTCCTTCATCTTTATAAGATGAAGCCATCCTCCTCATACTACTTGTGTCTTTGAACTCTTTGTGTATCCTGAAAATAAGTTGTCTTTCATTCATCTCTATGCTAGTTCCTCTCCTTTCAGCCAATAAACATTCTCTAGTTTTTCATTTTAAAAAAAAAGGGGGGCAGAGAAAGATGGCTGAATAGGAACAGCTCCAGTCTCCAACTCCCAGCACGAGCGACACAGAAGACCGGTGATTTCTGCATTTTCAACTGAGGTACTGGGGTCATCTCACTAGGGAGTGCCGGACAATCGGTGCTGGTCAGCTGCTGCAGCCTGACCAGCGAGAGCTGAAGCAGGTGGAGGCATCGCCTCACCTGGGAAGCGCAAGGCGGAAGGGAATCCCTTTTCCTAGCCAGGAGAACTGAGACACACAACAC
>NW_016805120.1:0-992 GCF_001698545.2 Rhinopithecus bieti | reverse complement strand
TTATGAATAAAAAAATTTTCCAGAAAATATATTAAATCAATATAAAATCCTGCAGGGTGTAGAAAGGAAATTCAATTACAAAGGAAAAACATAAAATTTTAGACTGAGAAATTTGTTCATGTATTTTTTAAACAGATAAAAAAGCAGCAAATTAGTTAAATATGTTTAAAAGAATGGCAAGAACTTTATTTTCTTTTCTCTTTTTAAAAAAATTTATTTAAAAAAATATTTTAGAAATAGAGACAACAGGGTTTCACCATGTTGCCCAGGCTGATCTCAAACTCCTAAGCTCAAGCGATCCACCTGCCTCAGCCTCCCAAAGGGTGTGAGCTACTGTGCCCAGCCAACAGCTTTATTTTCCCATGTCACTATATTGTATATCTCAGAATGTCTATTCTTTGTAACAATTTAAACTTATAATGAAAAATTTTAGATATAAAGTTAACTTCAAAAATATGCAAGAGGGTATATGATGTCTCAAAATCTATCAGTATAATAAGCAAAAATGTTTGAAGATTGAGGAGTATCTACCCAGAAAAAGCCCAATAGCTCTCTAATGTTTTGTTTGTGTTAATGCCAACCAGCTTACTTAGTTTGAATTTTACAGAAAATATAGTACACCTTGTTCATCAAAGACTGAAGCCATTTATAAGGCTACATAAATTAATATGAAAACTGAATAAATTAAACTCATGGCTTTAGAAAACATAAAGAGACCCAAGGTCTAGACCAGAAGAAATCAAAGTATTGATCTTTGGGTCTC
Organism: Rhinopithecus bieti; assembly: GCF_001698545.2. NCBI lineage: Eukaryota > Metazoa > Chordata > Mammalia > Primates > Cercopithecidae > Rhinopithecus > Rhinopithecus bieti. Next base: position 229 of record NW_016805120.1, on the reverse strand, counting down.
AGAGGGCCTCAGGTTTTAAATCAGAGGAATCCAGAAGCAGAAATGAAAAGGGACACCTGGTAGTTATATTGTTCTCATTGTCCATGAGGAAAAGACCTATCAATTCCTCAAGGAAAGCTAAGCTTTTCCTGCTATTTATTTTTTTAAGATTTCTTTTGAAGTGGCTTCACATGAGAAATCCCTTTAGCAAATGGTAGTAAAAAAAAATTTGTAAACATCTATTAAATTC
>NW_016805119.1:0-2161 GCF_001698545.2 Rhinopithecus bieti | reverse complement strand
TATATAATATATATATTTTTTCTATATATATTCTTTCTGTATATATGTATATATTAAAGATATTTTAACTCCTAGTGAACTCGGAATTATATATATATATGTTTTTTCTTTTCTCTTTTTATTTTTCTCCATATATAGGCTGGTGTGCAGTGACACGATCTCGGCTCACTGCAATCTCCGCCTCCCAAGTTCAAGTGATTCTCCTGCCTCAGCCTCCAGAGTAGCTGGGACTACAGGCACATGCCACCATACGCATCTACTTTTTGTATTTTTAGTAGAGACAGGGTTTCACCATGTTGGCCAGGATGGTATCTATCTCTTGACCTTGTGATCCGCCTGCCTCAGCCTCCCAAAGTGCTGGAATGACAGGTGTGAGCCACCACGCCCGGCCATCTCCACATATTTTTAAAATATTTTTTGAACAGAAGTTTTTCGTTTTTTAGGTTTTTTTTTTTTTTTTTTTTTTTTTTGAGACAGGGTTTCATTTTGTCACTCAGGCTGGAGTGCAGTGACAATCGTAGCTCAACGCAGCCTCAACCTTCTGGGCTCAAGTGATCCTCCCACCTCAGCCTCCCACATAGCCAGGACCACAGGTGTGTACCACCATGTCAGGTTAACTTTTAAAACAAAGTTCTTTTATGGAGACAAGATCTCACTATGTTGCCCAGGTCTTGAACTCCTGGGTCCAAGAGATCCTCTGGCCTCAGCCTCCCAAAGTGCTGGGATTATAAGCGTGTGATACCATGCCTGGCCCATCCATCTATATTTGTTTTAAATGAAACCTCACATGCTGCTGTAATACTGTCCTGCAACTTGCTTTTCTTTACTCAAAATAGCATGGGCAAATGGGTGGGGACTACTAATGGGAAGGTATGGAGCTTCGTTTTGGTGTGGTGAACATGTTCTGGATGTTAGATAGTTGTGATGGTTGCACAAATTTGTGAATATACTGAAAACTGCTGAATTGTACACATTAAAAGGGTGAATTTTGTGGTTTGTGAATTATATCTCAATTTTAAAAATAGCATGGAGGCAGGGCACAGTGGCTTATGCCTGTAATTCCAGCGACTTGGGAAGCTGAAGTGGGAGGATCACTTGAGACCAGGAATTCAAGACCAGTCTGGGCAACACAGGGAAACCCGTCTCTACAAAAATGTTAAAAGATAAAAAAAAAATTAAAATTAAAATTAAAAATAACATGAGCATGTATCCATAAACACTGTCCAACAGAAATATAATTGGAGCTACAAATGTGAGCCACCTATGCAATTTTTTTTTTGAGACAGAGTTTCGCTCTTGTTGCCCAGCTGGAATGCAATGGTACGATCTAGGCTCACCGCAACCTCTGCCTCCCGGGTTCAAGTGATTCTCCTGTCTCAGCCTCCTGAGAAGCTGGGATTAGAGGCATGCACTACCATGCCCAGCTAATTTTTGTATTTTTAGTAGAGACAGGGTTTCTCCATGTTGGTCAAGGTGATCTCGAACTCCTGGCCTCAGGTGATTTGCCCGCCTCGGCCTCCCGAAGTGCTGGGATTACAGGTGTGAGCAACTGTGCCTGGCCACCTATGCAAGTTTTAGTGTTCCAGGAGCTACATGAAAAAGAAACAGGTAGCCAGGCACCATGGCTCACGTCTGTAATTCCAGCATTTTCGGAGGCCAGCGCAGGCAGATCACTTGAGGCCAGGAGTTTGAGACCAGCCTGGCCAACACGGTGGAACCCAGTCTCTACTGAAAATACAAAAATTAGCCAGATGTGGTGGCATATACCTGTAATCCCAGCTACTTGGGAGGCTGAGTCACGAGAACTGCTTGAACCCGGGAGGCGGAGGTTGCAGTGAGCCGAGATCATGCCACTGCACTCCAGCCTGGGCGATAGAGTGGGACTGTCTCAAAAAAAAAAAAAAAAAAAAAAAATGCCAGGCACGGTGGCTCACACCTGTAATCCCAGCACCTTGGGAGGCCAAGACGGGTGGATCACCTGAGGTCGGGAATTTGAGACCAGCCTGACCAACATGGAGAAACCCCGTCTCTACTAAAAATATAAAATTAGCTGGGTATGGTGGCACATGCCCGTAATCCCAGCTACTTGGGAGGCTGAGTCATGAGAATCGCTTGAACCTGGGAGGCGGAGGTTGCAGTGGGCCGAGATTGTGCCATTACA
>NW_016805118.1:0-2160 GCF_001698545.2 Rhinopithecus bieti | reverse complement strand
TAATTTCACAGATAGCTTCTTTCTAGTTTTTCTCAGGAAATACAGTTTCTCACTAAATGCTTCACTGAGCTCCAAACTATCCCTTCACAGATTTTACAAAAAGACTGTTTCCAACCTGCTGAATCAAAAGAAAGGTTTAACTCTGTGAGAAAATGCCCACATTGCAAACCAGTTTCACAAATAGCCTCTTTCTAGTTTTTGTCAAGTGATATTCGGTTTTTTACTATAGGCTTCACTGGTCTTTCAAATATCTCTTTTCAGTTTTTACAAAAAGACTGTTTCAAACCTACTGAATCAAAAGATAAAGTTAACTCTGTGAGATGAATGCACACATCCTAAAGTGGTTTCACAGATAGCTTCTTTCTATTTTTTATTTGGGGATATTCTGTTTTTCACTATAGGGTTCACTGGGCTCCCACATGTCCCTTCACAGATTCTGCAAAAAGATTCTTTCCAAACCACTGAATGAAAAGAAAGGTTTAATTCTGTAAGGTAAATGCACAGATCACAAACTCGTTTCACAGAAAGCTTCTTTTTAGTTTTTATCTGGGGATATTCACTTTTTCCTTACAGGCCTCAAGGGGCTTACAGATGTCCATTTGCAAAGTCTACACAAAGACTGTTTCCAACTTGCTGAATCAAGATAAATGTTTAGCTCTGTGAGATAAATTCACAGAGATAAATTCACATTGAAAAGCGGTTTCACAGATACCTGCTTTCTCATTTTTCTCAGGACATATTCGGTTTTTCACTATGGGCTGCACTGGGCTCCCAAATGTCCCTTTGCAGATTCTAAAAAGAGACTGCGTACAAACTGCTGAATCTAAAGAAAGGTTGGACTCTGTGAAATGAATGCACACATCAGAAAGCAGTTTCAAGATAGCTTCCTTCTAGTTTTTTTTATCAGGGGATATTCGGTTTTTCAATAGAGGCTTAACTTGGCTCTGAAATGTCACTTCGCAGATTCTACAAAAAAAAGTTTCCAACCTAATGAATTAAAAGAAAGTTTTAACTCTGTAAGGTCAATAGACGCATTGTAAAGTGGATTCACAGATAGCTTCTTTCTGTTTTTTTAACTGGAAATATTTGCTTTTTCCATCTAGGCCTCAAAGGTCATGCAGGTGTCCCTTTGCAGATTCTACAAAAAGACTGTTTCCAACTGCTGAATCAAAAGAAAGGTTTACATCAGTGAGATGAATGTACACATCACAAAGCAGTTTCACAGATAGCGTCACTCCAGGTTTTACCAGGGGGATATTTTTTATTTCCCTGTAGGCTTCACTGGGCTCCCAAGTGTCACTTTGGAGATTCTGCAAAAAGACCATTTCCAACCTGCTGAATCAAAAGAAAGATTTAACCCTGTGAGGTGAATGCACACATTGCAAAGCAGATTCACACATTGCTTCTTTCTAATTTTTATCTGGAAATATTCACACTTTCCATTTAGGCCTCAAAGGGCTTTCAGACATCCCTTTGCAGATTCTACAAAAAGACAGTTTCCAATCTGCTGAATCAAAAGAAAGATTAAACTCTGTGAGATGGATGCACACATCACAAAGCAGTTTCACAGATAGCTTCTTTCCAGTTTTTATCAGGGGATATTAGGTTTTTCACGACAGGCTTCACAGTACTTTCAAAAGTCCTTTTGCAGAATCTACAAAAAAATGTGTTTCCAACCTGATGATTCAAAATAAAGGTTTAACTCTGTGACATGAATCTACACATTGCAAAGCTGTTTCACAGATAGGTGCTTTCTACTTTTTCTCAGGGGATATTCGATTTTTCACTGTAGGCTTCCCTGTGTTCTCAAATGTTCTTTTGCCAATTCTACAAAGAGACTGTTTCCAACCTGCTGAATCAAAAGAAAGCTTTAAATCTGTGAAATGAGTGCAAACATCACAAAGCAATTTCACGTATAAATTCTTTCTAGTTTTATCAGGGGATATTCGGTTTTCACCACAGGCTTTGCTGTGGTCCAAAATATCCCTTAACAGATTTTTGAAAAAGACTGTTTAAACCTGCAGAATTAAAAGACTCTGTAAGACACATGCACACATCACAAAGTACTTTCACAGATAGCTTCTTTTTATCTTTATTTTTTCTCAGAAAATATAGTGTTTCACTAGAGGCTTCACTGGGCTCCCAAATATACCTTTCCAG
>NW_016805117.1:0-214 GCF_001698545.2 Rhinopithecus bieti | reverse complement strand
TACCCATCCCACAAACATCCCACACCCACCACACACCCATCCCACAAACATCCCACACCCACCACACACCCATCCCACACCCACCACACCCATCCCACACATCCCACACCCACCACACACCCATCCCACAAACATCCCACACCCACCACACACCCATCCCACAAACATCCCACACCCACCACACCCATCCCACACATCCCACACCCACCACACA
>NW_016805116.1:0-959 GCF_001698545.2 Rhinopithecus bieti | reverse complement strand
CAAAATTGACATATGGGATCTAATTAAACTAAAGAGCTTCTGCAAAGCATAAAAAACTATCATCAGAGTGAACAGGCAACCTACAGAATGGGAGAGAATTTTTGCAATCTATCCACCTGACAAACGGCTAATATCCAGAATCTACAAGGAACTTAAACAAATATACAAGAAAAACAAACAAACAACTCCATCCAAAAGTGGGCAAAGGATATGAACAGACACTTCTCAAAAGAAGGCATTTATGTGGCCAACAAACATATGAAAAAAGCTCATCATCACTGGTCATTAGAAAAATGCAGATCAAAACCACAATGAGATACCATCTTGTACCAGTTAGAATAGCAATCATTAAGAAGTCAGGAAACAACAGATGCTGGAGAGGATGTGGAGAAATAGGAATGCTTTTACACTGTTGTTGGGAGTGTAAATTAGTTTAACCATTGTGGAAGACAGTGTGGTGATTCCTCAAGGAATTCCTCAAGGATCTAGAACCAGAAATACCATTTCACCCAGCAATCCTATTGCTGGGTATATACCCAAAGGATTATAAATCATTCTCCTATAAACACATATGCACACATATGTTTATTGCAGCACTATTCACAATGGCAAAGTCTTGGAACCAACCCAAATGCCCATCAGTGGTAGAGTGGATAAAGCAAATGTGGCACATATACACCATGGAATACTATGCAGCCATAAAAAAGGATGAGTTCATGTTCTTTGCAGGGACATGTATAAAGCTGAAAACCATCATATTCAGCAAACTAACACAGGAACAGAAAACCAAACACCACATGTTCTCACTTCTAAGTGGGAGTTGAACAATGAGAACACATTGACACAGGGAGGGGATCATCACATACTGGGGCCTGTCAGGAGGTTGGGGTCTAGGGGAGGGATAGCATTAGAGGAAATACCTAATGTAGGTGATGGGCTGATGGGTGCAGCAAACCACC
>NW_016805115.1:2891-7468 GCF_001698545.2 Rhinopithecus bieti | reverse complement strand
GTGGAATGCTTCTTTTGGGTTTTATTTCAGGATATTTCACTTTTCGCCCTAGTCTTCAATGCACTGCAAAATATCACTTTTTCAGTCTTACAGGAGCAGTGTTCAAACACTGCCTTATGACAAAAGAGGTATAACTCCCTGAGTGGAATGCACACATCACAAATCAGTTACTCAAAAAGTTTCTCTCCAGTTTTTATCTGATGTTATTTCCTACTTCCCCACAGGCCTGAATGTGCTCCCGAATGTCCCTTCACGAATGTGTCAGTGATGCAGTTTCAAAACTGCGTAATAGACAGAAGCTTTTATGTATGCGAGATGGATAGACATATCTATCACAAAGCAGTTTCACAGAAAGCTTCTTTCCAGTTTTTGTCTGAGGATATTTTATTTTTCATCATACCAGTCCATATACTCCCGAATGTCCCCTGGTAGCTTTTTCTACAAACGGATTTCCCCAATCATATTGGAGAAGAAAAGTGTAAATCAGTGAGTGGAATGCACACTTCACAAAGCAGCTCCTCAGAAATCTTCTCTTCAGTATCTACCTAAAGATATTTCTGTTTCACCGTAAGCCTCAAAGCGCTCCCTAGGATCCCTTAGCTGACCAAGCTAAAAGAGTGTTTGAATACTGCTCAATGAAACCAGAAGCTTAACTGTGCGAGTGGACTTCACGTGACATAGAGCAGTTGCACAGAGTGTTTCCTTCTCTTTTTTATTGGAGGGTATTTCTTTTTCAATATATTCTTAAGAGCATTTCCAAATGTCCTTTCTCAGGTTCCACAGAAACAGTGATATCATACTGCTCAATCCAAAGAATGATTTAACACAATGGAATGATTACACACATCACAAAGCAGTTGCGCCGAAAGCTTCTCTCCAGTTTTCATTGGAAGACATTTCCTTTCTCACCACAAGCCCAGGGGAGCCACTTATTATCCCTTCACAGATTCCTCAGACAGAGTTTCCAAACTGGACAATGCAGTGTAAACTTTAACTCTGTGAAATGAATGCCCACGTCAGAGAGGAGTTTCTTGGAACCCTTCTTTCCTGGTTTGTTTTTCAGGATATTTCACATTTCACCATAGTCTTCAATTCACTGCAAAATATCACTTTGTCAGTTTTGTGGGAAAAGTTTTCCAACACTGCCTTATGAGAAAAGAGGTATAACTCCCTGCGTGGAATGCACACATCAAAAGCAGTTTCTCAGAAAGCTTATCTGCAGTTTCTATCTGAAGACATCTCCTTTTTCACCGTACGCCTGAATGTGCTCCCGAATATCCGTTCATGAATCCGTCCATGACACAGGTTCAAAACTATGTAATAGAAAAAAAGGTTTATCTGTGTGAAATGAATGGACATATCTATCAAAAAGCAGTTTCACAGAAATCTCCTTTCCAGTTTTTATCTCAGGATATCACCTCTTTCACCATAGCCGACCATATATTCCTGAATCCCCTGGTAGCGTTATTCTCCAAACGGGATTCCCCGGTGCTCTATGAGAAGAAAAGTAAAACTCTGTGAATGGAACGCACACGTCACAAAGCTGCTCCTCGGATATCTTCTCTCCAGTAACTATCTGAAGATATTTCCGTTTTCACCATAAGCCTCAAAGCGCTCCCTAGGATCCCTCAGGTGACTAACCTAAAACAAGATTAGAATACTGCTCAGTGAATACAGAAGCTAAACTGTGCCAGTGGACTTCACGTGACCTAGAGCGGTTTCACAGAAAGTTTCCTTCTGGTTTTCATCGGAGTGTATTTCTTTTTCAGCATCTTCTTAAGAGCGTCCCCAAATGTCCTTTCTCAGGTTCCACAGAAGCAGTGATATCAAACTGCTGAATCCAAAGAATCATTTAACTCTATGAGATGAATATGCACATCACAAAGCAGTTGCTCTGAAAGCTTGTCTCCAGTGTTCATCAGAACACGTTTCCTTTCTCACCACAAGCCTCCGGGCGCCACTTAATATCCCTTCACAGATTCCTCAAACACGGAGTTTCCAAACTGGGCAATGCAGTGTAAGCTTTAACTCTCTGAAATCAGTGCACACATCAGAGAGCAATTTGTTGGGACACTTCTTTCTGGGTTTTATTACAGGATATTTCAGTTTTTGCCATAATCTTCAAGGCGCTGCAAAATATGGTTTTTCAGTTTCACAGGAACAGTGTTCAAACACTGCCTTATGAAAATGCTGGATGACACCCTGAATGGAATGCACACATCAAAAAGCAGTTTCTCAGAAATCTCTGCAGTTTTTATCTGAAAATATCTCCTATTTCCCCACAGGCCAGAATGTGCTCCCGAATGTCCCTTTGCGAATCCGTCATGACGTACTTTCAAAACTGCGTAATAGAAAGAAAGTTTTATCTATGCGAGATGAATAGACATATCTATCACAAAGCTGTTCCACAAATAGCTTCTTTCCATTTTTTTTTCTCAGGATATTTCGTTTTACACCATATCCGGCCATATAATCCCGAATGTCTCCCAGTAGCTTTTTCTCCAAATGGGATTCCCCAATCCTCTATGAGAAGAAAAGTATATCTCTGTGAGTGAAATGCACACATCACAAAGCAGTCCTTGGAAATATTCTCTCCAGCATCTATCTGAAGATATTTCCGTTTTTCTGTAAACTTCAATATGCTACTGAGTATCCATTAACGGACTAACCTAGAACAGTGTTAGAATGCTGCTCAACAAAAACAGGCGCTCAACTGTGTGAGTGCACCTCACGTGACCTAGAGCAGTTTCACAGAAAGTTTTCTTCTGTTTTTTATTGGAGGGTATTTCTTTTTCAGCATGTTCTTAAGAGCGTTCCCATATGTCCTTTCTAAGGTTACATAAAAACAGTGATTTCAACTGTTCAATCCAAAGAGTGATTTAACTCTGTGAGATGAATACACACATCACAAAGCAGTTCCTCCAAAAGCTTGTCTCCAGTTTCCATCTGAAGACGTTTCCTTTCTCACCACAGGCCTTCGGGCACCACTTAATATCCCTTCACAGATTCCTCAAAGACAGGGTTTCCAAACTCAGCAACGTAGTGTAAGCTTTAAATCTCTTAAATGAATACACACGTCAGAGAGCAGTTTCCTGGAATGCTTCTTTCTGGGTTTTATTTCAGGACAATTCACTTTTTGCCATAGTCTTCAGTGAGCTGCAAGGTATTACTTTTTCATTTTTACAGGAACAGTATTCAAACACTGTCTTATGACAAAAGAGGTATAATTCCCTGAGTGGAATGCACACATCACAAACAGTTTCTCAGACAGCTTCTCTCCCGTTCTTATCTGGCGATATTTCCAATTTCCCCACAGGCCGGAATGTGCACAAAATGTCCCTTCGCAAATCCGTCCATAATGCGGTTTCAAAACTGCATAATAGACAAAAAGTTTTATCTATGTGAGATGAATAGACATATCTAACACAAAGTAGTTTCACAGAAAGCTTCTTTCCAGTTTTTGTCTGAAGATATTTCCTTTTAAACCATAGCCATGCATATACTCCTGAATGAGCCCTGGTAGCATTTACATCAAACGGGACTCGCCAATCCTCTATGAAAATAAAATTGTAACTCTGTGGGTGGAATGCACACGTCACAAAGCAGCTCTTCGGAATTCTACTCTCCAGTTTTTATCTGAAGATATTTCCTTTTTCACCGTAAGCCTCAAAGCGCTCCCGAATATCACTTCACAGACTACCCTAAAAGCTTGTTAGAATACTGCTCAATGAAAACCGAAGCTTGACTGTGTGCATGGAATTCATGTGAACCAGAGCAGTTTCACAGAAAATTTCCATCTGGTTTCTGTCGGAGGGTACTTATTTTTCAGCACATTCTTAAGAGCGTTCCCAAATATCCTTTCTCAGGTTCCACAGAAACAGTGATTTCAAACTGATCAATCCAAAGAGTGATTTAACTCTATGACATGAATACACACATCACAGAGCAGTTGCTCCAAGAGCTTCTCTCCAGTTTTCATCAGAAGACGTTTCTTTTCTCAAGACTAGCCTCTGGGTGCCACTTAATATCCCTTCATAGATTCCTCAAAGACTTAGTTTCCAAACTGATCAACGTAGTGTAAGCTTTCACTCTCTGAAATGAGTGCACACGTCAGAGAGCAGTTTGTTGGAACGTTTCTTTCTGGGTTTTATTTCAGGATATTTCACTTTTCGCTGTAGTCTTCAATGCACTGCACAATATCACTTTTTCAGTTTTACAGGAACAGTGTTCAAACACTGCCTTACGAGAAAAGTGGTAGAACTCCCTCAGTGGAATACACACATCACAAAGCAGTTTCTCAGAAAGCTTCACTCCAGTTTTATCTGAAGATATTTACTATTACCCCACAGACCTGAATGTGCTCCCCAATGTCACTTCACGAATCCATCCATGACGCAGTTTCAAAACTGCATAATAGAAAGAAAGCTTTATCTATTTGAGATGAATAGAGGTATCTATCACAAAGATGATTCACAGAAAGCTTCTTTCCAGTTTTTGTTTGAGGAGATTTCCTTTTCGCCGTAGTTGTCCATATACTTCCGAATGCAACCTGATACCTTTTCTCCAAACAGAATTAC
>NW_016805115.1:0-1951 GCF_001698545.2 Rhinopithecus bieti | reverse complement strand
AGGTGAATTCACACATCACACAGAACTATCCCAGAAAGTTTCTTTGTAGTTTTTGTCTGAGAATATTTCCTATGTCACCATAGGCTTCAATGCAATTCAAAGTATCCCTTCTCAGATTCCCCAAAAACAGCGCTACCAATCTGCTTCATGAAAACAGTGGTGTAACTCTGTGAGATTGATTCACACACCATAAAGATGCTTCCCAGAAAACTTCTTTCTAGGTTTTATCTGAGGACATTTCCTTTTCACTACATTCCTGAATGTGCACCCAAATATCCCATTGCAGATTAAACGAGAAAAGTATTAGCAAATTTCTCAATCAAAAGAATGGTGTAACTCTGTGAGATGAATTCACACATCACAAAGCAGTTTCTCAGAAAGCTTATTTTCACTTTTTATCTGAGGATATTTCCTTTGTCACCATAATCTTCAATGTGCTCTGATATATCCCACTGCAGATCCCAAGAAAACAGTGTTCTGCTGAGTGAAAAGTACAGTGTAACTCCATGAGATGAATTCACACATCACAAAGCAGTTTCTCAGAAAGCTTCTTTCTAGTTTTTATCTGAGGATAATTCCTTTTACGACATAGGCCTCCATTCGCTCCGAAATATACCATTGCAGATTCCAAGAACACAGTGTTAGCAAACTGCTCAATGAAAACAACAGTGTAACTCTGGGAAATGAATTAAAACATCACAAAGTAGTTTCTCAGAATGCTTCTTTTTGGTTTTTATCTAAGGATATTTAGTTTTTCACCCTAGGCCTCAATGCGCTCCCAAATATCCCCTTGAAGATTACACAAAAAAACAGATTTACCAAACTGCTCCATGGAAAGAAACTTGTAGCTCTGTGAGATAAATTCACACATCACAATGAACTTTCTCAGAAAGCTTCTTTCTAGATTTATCTGAGGACATTTCCTTTTCAACCTAGGCTTTCATAAGATACAACATATCCCTTCTCAGGTTCCCAAAAAACAGTGCTACCAAACTGTTTCATGAAATGAATCGTGTATCTCTGAGATGAACTAACACACCACAAAGCAGTTTCTCAGAAAGCTTCTTTCCAGTTTTTGTCTGAGGATATTTCCTTTGTCACAATAAGCTTCATTGCGTTCCAAAATGTCCCTTTGCAGATTCCAAGGAAACAGTGTTAGCATAATGCTCAATTAAAGGAACAGTGTAACTCTGTGAGATGAATTCACACATCCCAAAGCAGTTTTTCAGAAAGCTTCTTTTTGGTTTTCATCAGAGGATATTTCCTTTGTCACCATAGGCTTCAATGCGCTCACAAATATTCTATTGCAGATTCCATGAAAACAGTGTTATTAAACTGCTCAATGAAAAGGACCATATAACTCTGTGAGATGAAACAACACATCAAAAAACAGTTTCTCAGAAAACTTCTTTCTCATTTTTTTCTTGATATTTATTTTTTCACTATATGCCTCAAAGTGCTCCCAAATATCCCTTTGCAGATTCCATGAAAACAATGTTAGGAAATCGATTCATGAAAAGGTATGTGTAACTCTGTGAGATGAATTCACACATCACAAAGAACTTTATCAGAAAGCTTCTTTCTAGTTTTTATCTGAGGATATTTCCTTTTACACCATAGACTTTAATATGATCCAAAATATCCTTTCTCAGATTCCCCAAAAACAGTACTATCAAATTATCCATGAAAGGAGTCATGCAGCTCTGTGAGATGAACTAACACATAACAAAGTGGTTTCCCAGAATGCTTCCTTCTCGTTTTAATCTGAGGATATTTCATGTTTCACTATTGGCCTCAAGGTGCTCTCAAATATCCCTTTGCACATTACACGAAAACAGTGTTAGCAAACTGCTCCATGAAAAAAAGGTGTAACTATGAGAGATGAATTTACATATCAAAGGAAGTTTCTCAGAAACCTTCTTTCTAGTTTTATCAAAGGATATTTCCTTTG
>NW_016805114.1:255932-271229 GCF_001698545.2 Rhinopithecus bieti | reverse complement strand
TAAAGTATAATAAAAAAATGAAAAAAATAAAAAATAAAAAATAAAAAAAAAGAATTATACTCAGATGTAAGTCTAATTATATATGAGAGGTCAGATATGACCGTCTATGGAAAGAGTAAAAAACAGTAATTAGTAAGAAATATATGGTGGTCACTAGAGCTTGTTACAGGTACTCCAGTTCTCACCTCCTTCCAGATACATAACAGCATTGCCATGTGATTGCTATTGCCAACTAAATGTCAGTAAAAATGACTTATTCACATCCAGGCAAAAGCTTGAAGAAGCCATACAGAATTCACCATGCTTCTTTTACCCCGCTTCAGCAATCATTAAAGCAGGTGTCAAGAAGAATCCCCCAATCAGTCTGGGTCCTTAGATCACTTCAATGAGCGGAGATGAATGTCTGATTAATATGTAGCATGAGCAAGAATTAAACCTTTGTTGTTTCAAGCCACTCAACGTTTAGGGGCTATTTGTTGCTATAGAGTAAGCTAGTTTATCTTGAATGCCACCAAAAACTTAGAAATACATACATTTAGAAGTTAGAAGAAAGAAGGAACTGACAAGGAACTCTTTCATGGGGAAGGAGCAGAAGAACCATACTGAAGAGAGAGCGCAGTAGCAAAAGTCACTGAACCTTGGTGTTCAGTAATGTATACAATTTACAGTAAAAGAATAAGCAGAGGTGAGAAGTACATAAAACGAAAATGAATCTTAGAAGACAAAAGAAGAAAAAAATTCAAGAAGTGAAGGTAGTAAGTAGTGTTAGATGAAATGAATCAAAGACCAAAAAAGAACATTGGATTTGGTCATTAGTAGTACATTGGGTTACTTTCTAATAAGTTCTGTTGTGTGACAGAAACAGAAGCAAGAAGTTGACAAGTTAACAGGGAATGTGTAAATGGATCTAATTAATGAGGATAATCATTTTTAGAAACTTGATAAAGAGAGAAAATTCCTTAAGCAATGTCCTGCCTTCCTTTAGATAAGCATGGTTTCTTCTTTCTCTTTCCATCTTTTTGCTTACTCTGCTTCCTCCATATTCTTCTGGTTCTCTCCTTCTTCTAGATCTGCCTCTTCTCTCTCTTGCCTTCTCTATGCCCCTGTGTCTGTCTGTCTCTTCTTCCCTATGATGGCATGATAACTCTCACAGCTGAACAGAGTGGGCCTAGTTCAGCCTGTGGTCCAATACAGGAGACCCCTCTATTTTATTGCTGATCAGACTGAAATTAAATGTTGCATCACTGAAGGAGTGAGCTCACTAATTCATGGAACTGCTTATCCCATAATTGTCAGATAAATCTAGCTATCTAGACAGAAAACTTGTCTCCTACTCAGCTGAACTCTGCCTCCCTTTAACTTTTTCCCAGTCCTAATTCTACCCTCCCTATACCACACCAGAAATGTAAATATTATTCCTTTATACCTTGTACTTGATATTCATGCTCTCTTTTCTCTTTGCCCATTCCTTATCCTCATCTTTCCATTGTCTCAGTGATGACCCTCAACTATAAAGAAAGTATTAATTTTCTTATTAATAGCCTCAGTTTCATCAAGTGGTTGAATAAATGGGCCTTACTTCTAAACAATATACATAATTTAGATATAGATATATAGATACACCTTTATGCAGAACACTAAATTTGTAACATTGCAAACAACTTACATTAAAGTGTATTTTAAACTATTCTGTGTGTGTGTGTGTGCAGTGAGTCATATAAAGGAGCGCTAGCCTTCTTGTTTTGAAAAAAGAAGAATTTTAAATTTACAAGGAGAGTTTGATTATTTTAAAATCATCATGTTCTTTTCCTCATAAACAAAACAAAGTTGTTAACATTATTTTTTTACTTGTATATGTCCACTGACTTATATGTGGGAGTTGGGTCAGTTCTGCTTAGTAGTAAAAGCTTCTTATACCTAATTTAGATAATTTCTAGAAAGATACATCCATATGGCTCAATTGAGAAAGTAAAGGAGCTTGGCAGACATCACTCAACCGTGCACTCTCTTAAACTCTCCTCTGTATTTCTGTCCAACACTGAATCCTTAGCTTGAATAGGCTATTCTGGTGCTCTTATGAGGGCTTATTGTCAAGAATACAGAGATGGTGGGAAATAAGTTCCAACACTTAAAACTGTTTATAAAGCACTACTCTGACTGAATATTTTACCCAGCTTTAGAGAGTAAGAAAAGGTGTAAAAATGCAACTACTGAATTCCTAGGCTCCCTTACACCTTAAAGAGAGGCAACAAGCTTGACTGCGGTGAAATCTTGGTTGTATTTCTTCTTCCAGAAACAACAGTCTTCTGTTTGCATATCTTTATAATTTTCACAGCATTTCCCCAACCATTATCTTGTTGGAATTTCACAATTCTATGAAGTTAGAAAGGCAGGTAGTTTTCCTTATTCTATGGATTACGAAACTGATGCTCCCTTGGGCCACATAGCAACTAAATGGTTAATACAAAACTAAATTTTCCTTACTCAGTACTCATGCGTATGATTCACACTGGTTCTTTGAATAATAATTCAGTTACATGATAGTACAGTTATGCTTGGCAAGGATTGCATGCGATTCCACAGAGAGCAAGACCCTTAGGTGGCACAGAGCTGCCCTTGGCACATCCCTGACTCCTCTTCATGATCACATCCCTTTCTAAGTTCCTTGAGTTCTATGAATAGATCTTTAGTTTCTGCTGTATCTCTCACCTTCTTCTGCCAAAGAAACTGTTCTCTAAAAACAGCAGACGCTCAAGACCTGAAGTCCAACTGGAAGCAACATAATTTTAATTATGTTACCTAGGCAAAGACAAGGGAAATGATCTGTTTAGAATTTGAGTTACTTGCCCTTGCATCTAACAGCTTATAACATCATTCTGGGCCAAGTATATGCCTTGGCAAGTGTAGAAATTCCTTTGAAGAGCTCTACCTCACCTGAATCCCTTATTATCAATATGGAATCAGGTATAGCCATGCAAACAAATCTCAATTTTAAAATGCCCCTTTTAATACAAAGAGTCTATAGTAGAGTATGGTCCTACCTTTTCGAGCATGACTATTATGAGTGAGAGGAGGAGCTAAAAATAAGGTCTCTTTGACAATAAAGTTTTCCCTAACCACAACTATGAGAAGATTCAAAGGAATACAGTTAGACTAGCATAAAACATGTCTTCCTTTCCTGCCCCGGTGAAGTTCCCCCTTATCATTCAGCCCCGAACTTTCTCCAGTCCCATCTTAGGATTACATCACATTTGTCATACCTTTCCTTTTCTCTTTATAGAAAGGATGACGAATGCCTCAGATGAAGAAAATGATACAAATATGATGAAATTCATTCTGGTGGAACTCTCCAGACAGCCTGCATCTCAACTACTCTTCTTTTAGGCAATATTGTTCATCTACTCTGTCACCCTAGTTGGTAATATTCTCATCATTGTTATTATCCAGATTGATTCCCATCTTCAAACCCCCACGTACTTCTTTCTCATCCAAGTATCCTTCTTAGATATCTGCTACTCTACAAGCTCCACACCCATGTTTCTGGTGAACTGCTAGAAGGACTTTGCAAGTGTATTCTATAGTGGCTGCTTATTCTAAATGACTATCTCTCTTTACTTAGGGGTGATGGAGTGTGTTTTGTTTTGTTTTTTGAGTCAGAGTCTCACTCTGTTACTCAGGTTGGAGTGCAATAGCACAATCTTGGCTCCCTGCAACCTCCACCTCCCGGGTTCAAACAATTCACCTACCTCAGCCTCCCGAGTAGCTGGGATTACAGGCGCCCGCCACCTAATTTTTGTACTTTTAGTAGAGATGGGATTTCACCATATTGGTCAGGCTGGTCTCGAACTCCTGACCTCATGATCTGCCTGCCTTAGCCTCCCAAAGTGCTGGGATTACAGGTGTGAGCCACCATGCCCAGCCAAGTGTTTTCTTATTGCTGTTATGGCCTATGACATGCTTGTTGCCATCTCAAAACCCTTGTGTTACCCATTCATTATGAATAGCAATGTTTGCATCTGGATGGTGGCAGGAGTTTGGGTCCATCCTGGTCGCACCAATCCAGTTGTGTGGCCACAATGTAGTCAACCTTTTATATGTGAGCTCCAAGTAATTTTCAAACTCACTTGCTCTCCTGTACTGGTCAAAGAGATCCTGATGTTTGCCAGTGGTGTATTAGTACTATTCCTGCCTTTTAGGCTCATTGCACTCTCCTATTTCCATATTGCTGTGACTGTTCTGAAGATCTACTCTGCAGAGGCCAGACTCAAGACCTTTTCTACCTGTGGCTCCCAATTGAGTGTGGTCATCACTTACTACGGTACAGCAATCTTCATGTACGTGCATCCACACTCCCAATCTTTTCAAGATGAGGATAAGATCATTTCAATGTTGTATGGAGCAGTATCATCCATGCTGAACCCACTTATTTACACTGCAAGGAACAAGAATGTGAAAGATGCCCTAATGAAGGTGGTCAAAGGAAGCCTACAGGTCTGATGAGCTTAGATGGCTTGCCCAGCATCTTTTTCAATGAATCACCAGTCCTTTCATCTCTTACAATTTTCCACAAAGCAGAATTGAATAAAAGATGAACCTATCTCAGACCCCATCAAGTAGGGGTCAGTTGTTTTCAAAAGAATTTCTCCATGACAGCTTCATCCAGGCATGGATCTGGAAAATAGTTCTCCAGTACATGAATTTATTCCTCAATGATTGTAATAATGACTGAGGAGAAGCAGGTGCTAGATCTTGGGGTAGAACTTACAGATAATAAAATGATCTACAAATACACACAGAGACAGAGGCACATACACACAGACACACACAAACATTTTATGCCCCTAGGCCTTTAATCCATTACCCTTTGAGGTATTCATACTCTGCATAGTCCTAAAAGAGAAACAGAGATGAGTGTTAGAGGACTAGACAGTCCAGACTTTCTGGTGCCACATAAAAAAGAGAATTGGTCTCTTATACATAGAGTAAACAGTATACCTCAACATGCCTAGCTTCTGCTTATAACTTCTGCTTTAAACTTCTCTTCTCCAAGAAGTTTAATGGGAATAACATTGAATCTATAAATTACTTTGGACAGTATAGCTATTTTGGTGACACTAATTCTTCCTATCCAGGAGCATGGAATTTTTTTTTCCATTTGTTTGTATCCTCTCTGATTTTCTTGAGCAGTGGTTTGTAGTTTTCCTTGAAGAGGTCCTTCATATCTCTCGTTAGCTATATTCCTAGGTATTTTATTCTCTTTGTAGCAATTGTAAATGGAAGTTCATTCATGATTTGGCTTTCTGCTTGTCTGTTGGTGTATAGGAACACTTGTGATTTTTGCACATTGATTTTGTATCCTAAGACTTTGCTGAAGTTGCTTATCAGTTTAAGAAGCTTTGGGTTGAGACTATGGGGTTTTCTATGTATAGGTTCATCCCAAATGCCCATCAAAAATAGGCTGGATAAAGAAACTATAGTATATAAACACGACGGAATACCATGCAACCATAAAAATGAATGCGATTATGTCCTTTGCAGGGACATGGATGAGGCTGGAAGCCATTATCTTCAGCCAACTAACACAGAAACAGAAAACCAAACACTGCATATTCTCACTTATAAGCAGGAGCTGAACAATGAGAACACATGGACACAGGAAGGGGAGTAACACACACTGGGGCCTGTTGGTGGGGGATGAGGGGAGAGAGAGCATCAGGAAAAATAGCTAATTAATGCTAGGCTTACTACCTAGGTGATGGGTCACACACTAGCTCTGAAGCAGCTAAGCAGCCATGGTGTTTGCCTAAGGAAGAAGAAAGATATGGCAGGAAGACATACTCTCCACATCTTCCCCAGTATACCATTTATTCTTGCTATGTCTGCTCAACAAGTTTCTAATTTCATATCCTAGAGCCAGATCAGAATGACTTTTGGACCAGATATTGCTTTGTTTTGCCTATGCTAGTACCTCCCTATCTACTTAGAGAAATAAAAGTCCAGGAAGTAAAGGGAGAGATTTTGTCTTTCAGGAGCTTATACTCTGAAAAGGACCAGATGAGTCCTGAAAAACTAAGACGAAGAGAATAATAAATTTAGTAAGACTCAAATGCACATAAGCCACCTAATCTAGGCAGCTTCTATGCTACTGCCAAATTAGCTTTCTTCAATTCCCTTCCTTCCTAGGAAGTTGACCTGGCCTACCCACTGCTAGCTGAATTAAATAAGTAGGGGTATGGCATTGGGTTCTAAGAAGATAGAGCTATAATATATACAGTATATATTTATATATCAAAAGCAACAAGGACACCAAGTTGGTGCGTCAAAGCAACATTCACAAGGAAAGGTGGAATTTCAAATATATGGGGGAATACATATACATACAAGGAAATGGCAAGTCCAAAGCTCTAGAAATAGGGTTTGATGTAAGGGTCTCCAAAGCATAGCGGATCAGGGCACAGGAACAGAGGCTATGGAGTTAAGAAGTGTGAAGTGGGTTGACTTAAAAGGGCAGGTTATTGTAGACGCCTAATTTCCAAACTTTACAAATCACTTAGAGAATCTTGATAAAATGCAGAATCTGATTAAAGAGGCTGTGTGGGGAAGCTGAGATTCTGCATTCCTAGCATGTTCCCAGATGACTCCAATGCCACTAGTATGTGGGCCATGCTTTCAAGTATCAAGAGCATGGACAACCCCATCTAGAAAACACTAATATGGTAATGTGGACATCAAGACTTTATTCAATGAATACTTTAATGGTGATAGGGAAGAGAAAAGTTTACATACATAAGATCGCACACAAGTACACATTTAGACATTTTATTTTATAAGTCAAATGCTTTCCTATAACACTGAGAATAAAGTTTTTCACAGAGAACACATTTCCACCCTGGACATTATTCAAGACCCTGTAGCATATATGACAATGACTCAATGTTACTTTTCTTAATCTTTAATGATGTTGTTTATTAAATGACATCTACACTGGACTTTCCCAGAGGATAGTGAGGCATTTGCTACATAGACAGGGACTCAAAAGCCATATTTTTGGCATTAGGCTAGAAAGGACAAAGCAGTGGCCCAGTAACTTAATATCATAAATCTAGAAAAATTTGTTCACTCCTGAAGCCAGCATTACTATTTTGAATCATATAAGAAGCTCTGTTTCCTTCAACTAAACACTTTTTTCTTATGGTAATAACTCATATTTGCATAAAACATAGCAATTTACAAATTGTTTTCATGTGTGTTATCACATTTCGTACTTACAACAAACCTATGAGGTAGGAAAGCCAATTATTAGCCTCATTTTCAGAAGAGATAAAAGACTCAGGGACATCAAATGACTCATTCACAAAAGGGCACAACTTACAGCTGGGTGTCATGATTAAATTCAGTGTCATTTCCATCATACGTCTAAGATTTTGTCTTAAAGTAAATTGTTGTAAGGTAAACTCTTGATTGTCATTCCTTTTGCTGGTGTGTTCAAGCATTCTCATCAAACAAGTGAAGAAATTCATATTGGTCAAGGAGTTTTATACTATACCATAAAACCTAGGAGCTGCATGAGAAGTGTATTACTTGTTTCACCCCATCTACCAGGTGGTCATCAAGTATGGGAATACTGCCTTTGCTGTCAATTTCTGTGTCATTTCCAGTCTTTGGTCTTTGAAACACTTCTCTCCCCATGGCAGGAATTACTTTGCCTACCTGTCTTCATACTAAACTCCACCTCAATTCCAGTCGTGAATTTGGGCAAGGGACATATAGAAAACTCTATGTACCTTTGTCTTTTCAATATCAGGACATTCAACTTCTATCCCATATTTGACCCTGTGTCCCAACTGACCTCCATTACCTTTTTTCCAATTAGTTATTTGGGTCCTGGTCAACTGCCCAGTCCAGGACCTCTTGTACTCAGAAGCAACCTTACTCTTGCCAACAGCATTCTCACCATCTTTCCAGAGATTAGAGTCCTACCTGACATGTAGTACAGCTTTCTGCTGTCAAAACTCCTGAATTATGACTGACTGCCCGGACTGCTGAGTACTGCATCCAATACACGGTGGATTTTTTTTTTATCACTATGCCCCATCAATATGTCTGGATAAGCTTTCGGTTTTACTAAATCCCCAATTCTGACTGCTGGTCTGCATCCTCTATTTGTTTGTTTTGATTATGTTTGCCCAAATTATGCCTTTTCTACCAGGGCTTATCTCATATCATAGTCTGGATTTGAGGAACAGCAATTAAATGCAGTTGTTGTATTGAGAACACAATTCCAAGGGATAAGAATGAGGGACATGGGTAATGAATCAAGGAAATAGGGAAAGACAATTCGAGGATGCATTATTGAGCTGATCTCAGCTAACTGAGACTGATTGCTTAATCTCATTGAATTGTTTAAGAAGTTGGATCAGCTCAACTTCATTTGTGAGTGGAAACAAGGAGGATGAATTCAGCCACCATCGCTTATCTCCCAATGGACAAAGTTTCATGCATTCACCCAGTGATTCATGATTCCAAGTTTTACATTATAGGCATTGTATCAGCATTAAGTGTGCTCCTACAGTTAAGCTCACCAGCAATCCCATCCCAGGAGCTGAGAGGCATACAATTAGGGCATATGGTGAGGTATTATCAGGGTACACTTACACAAAGTATGTTGAAACCCACACAGCCAATTGCCATAATGACCATTGAATTAGCACATAGGTAAAGCTGAGATGTGCAAACAGATACCTAATACATTCCAGCACCTGAAAATGGTCTTTAGTCCTTGTGCCAGATCCACCCAAATGTCTAGGTATTCTGTCTTTTCCTTTTATTGCTTCTGTCCGACATATTTAATGAGCCCATATGTCATGGGGATGGCTGATTACAAATGACAATAAGAAAAAACATATGGAAAAATATTTCAACAGAGGGGAAAAGCAGTATGAAAAAAAAAAAGCTAGTTGGAACCAGAAACTCAGGCCCTGCATACTGAGGTAGACCCACCTTTTTGGATGGATATCCCTTTTTTATCAAGGAGGTACCTGGCAACCAAAAATAAATAGCCCATTTTATAAGCCTGAATGACTTCCAGGATGTGGAGAACTGTAAAAAAGAGTTTTGCAAAGACAACTATATAAGCTGGTGCTGGTAAAGTTTTTACTAGTTCATGTAGAAATGAAAAGAAATGAAGGTAAAGTAATGAACTGCTCATAGTCTAATTCAATCACAAAGAGTATTCTAAGATAATTCAGTGAAGCACCATCTGTAGTATCAAAAGGTTGGAAATAATGGAAATGCCTATTAATAAGTGACTGCTTAAGCAAATTTAATATATCCGTACAACAAACTACTATATAGCTGTAAAAAGATTTAAAAAGCTCTTCATGCACTGACATGAAATGCTTTCCAAGATAACCTTTTTGAAAAAAATGTGAACAGAATGCTACGCACATGCATACACCCCTCCACACAGACATACTTATTTGTTTATTTATACATAGAATATCTCTGGAAGAATGCTCAAGCAACAAAGAACAGTGGCTGCCTACAGAAAGGGAAACTGGGTGTTGAAGGGGCAGGGTAAGAGGGAGCCTTTTATTGTCAATTCTTTTTTTTGTTTTTATTGATACATAATATTTGCACTTATTTATGGAGTAAATGTGATATTTTGCACATACATAGAATGTGTAATGGTCAAGTCAAGGTATTTAGGATATCCATCACCTTGAATATTTATCATTACTATGTGTTGGGAATATTTCAAGTCCTCTCTTCTAACTATTCTTTTTAGGTTTGTACATTTTGAATTTTGATTAGAAATTGTACTTCGCTTCTAATTTGTTGCCTAATTTTTGCCTGAAAATAGTATTTTAAATGAAATCGTAGGGTTAATACATTGTAGATAGTTTGTTATTTCATTTTTATTTGTGTATATATTTACATAGCAAAATGAAAAGTTGGTGTATTAGTCTGCTCTCACGCTGCTAATAAATACATACCCAAGACAGGGTAATTTATAAAGGAAAGAGGTTTAATTGACTCAAAATTCCATGTGGCTGGGGAGACCTCACAATCATGGCGAAAGACGAAGGAGGAGAAAAGGCATGTCTTACATGGTGGCAGGCAAAGAGAGCATGTACAGGGGAACTCCCCTTCATAAAACCATTAGATCTTATGAGACTTATTCACTATCATGAGAACAGCATGGGAAAAACCCACCCCCATGATTCAATTGCCTCCCACTGGGTCCCTCCCATAACACATGGAAATTCTGAGAGCTGCAATTCAAGATGAGATTTGGGTGGGAACACAGCCAAACTATGTCAATTGACAAACTCACTTAAAAAAAAATAGATACACATATGCAAAATCCAAAATGTTGGAACCACTGCTTTAAGGTCCCTTCTCTGGAATTCAACAANTATGAGACTTATTCACTATCATGAGAACAGCATGGGAAAAACCCACCCCCATGATTCAATTGCCTCCCACTGGGTCCCTCCCATAACACATGGAAATTCTGAGAGCTGCAATTCAAGATGAGATTTGGGTGGGAACACAGCCAAACTATGTCAATTGACAAACTCACTTAAAAAAAAATAGATACACATATGCAAAATCCAAAATGTTGGAACCACTGCTTTAAGGTCCCTTCTCTGGAATTCAACAACCTGTCTGTCTCATTGCTTTTCCCCTCGGACTTTGTGTCCCAGTTCTGAACCAGTGTCTCTGCCTTAGACACCTGCTTAGTAGCCCACTCCCTCAAGGAATCAGACCTTGCTATGCTTTTGTCACTCAATGTCCTTCGCCATCACCACCACCCATGGATTAGCATCCTATCCCTGAAATGGGAAACTGTGATGGGGGTCCCTCTACCTGCTGCTGGACCTCCCTGCTGGACACAACTTGATTCATTTGCTGAAGTGGAATGCTAAGAACAGATTCTGTCCCTGCCAAATTCATATTAAAGCCCTAATCTCCAATAGGGTGGTATTTGGAGGTGGAGCCTTGGAAGGTAGTTAGGTTTAGATGAGGTCATGTGGGTGAGGGCTCCATTATGGGATTAATGACCTTATGCGAAGAGAAAGAGACATGAGATTTCCCTCTGTGTGTGTGCGTCCACCAAGGAAGGCCAAGTGAGGACACAACCAGGAATAAGGCCTTCACCGGAACACAATCATGCTGGCACTTACATCTTGAATTTCCAGCTTCCAGCACTGCAAGAAATAAATTTCTGTCGTTTAAGACACCCAGTCTAGGATATTTTTTATAACAGCCTGAGTTAAGATAGTTTACTTTCTTTTTATTTTTAAGGAAGTAGGATTTTCTTTTTTTATATGTCTTTTCCCACCCAGGTTTATTGAGGTATAATTGACAAATAAAAATATACATATTAGGGTGTACAATGTGATGTTGTGATATATGTGTATACTGTGAAATGGTTACCACATCAAGCTAATTAACATATCCGTCACCTTATATGGTTACTTTTTTTGTGGTGAGAGCACTTGAGATCTACTCCCTTGGCAAACTTTAAGTATACAATACAGTGTTATTAACTATAGTTACCATGGTGTACATTAGATCCCCCAAAATTATTCATTTCACAACTGAAGGTTTATACCCTTTGACCAACAACTCCCCTTTTCCCCACTCCTTAGCTCCTGGTAACCACCATTCTACTCTCCGTTTCTATCACTTCCACTATTTTCAAGATGGCGCATATAAGTGAGATCATGCAGTATTTGCCTTTCTGTGTCTGGCTTAGTTCACTTGGCATAATGTCCTTCAAGCCCATCCATATTGTCACAAATGGCAGGATTTCCTCCTGTTTGAAGGTTGAATAATAATCCATTGTATAAAGATATATATGCATATATATGTATATATATGCATATATGTACAGACATATATATCTCTGTGTATGTATGTGTGTACATATATGTATACATATACACACAAACACCACATTTTCTTTTTCCATTCATCTGTTGATGGACACTTAGGTTATTTCTATATCTTGACTACTGTGAATAGTGCTGCAATATGCTTGGGAATGCAGATAATTCTTCAGATAATTATTTTATTTCCTTTGGATATATACTAAGTAGTGGAATTGCTGGATCATATAGTAGTTCTATTTTGAATTTTTTAAGGAACCTCCATGCTATTTTCCATAATGGCTGTGCCAATTTACATTCTCATTAACTGTGTACAAGGGTTCCCTTTTCTCCACATCCTTGCCAATACTTGTTATCTTTTGACTTTTTTGTAATAGCTATCCTAGCAGATGTCAGGTGATATCTCATTGTGATTTTGAATTGTATTTCTTTGATAATTAGTGATTTTGAGCACCTTTTCATATACTTCTTGTCCATTTGCATATCTTCTTTGGAAAACTTTCTATTCAGATCTTTTGTCCATTTTTAAATTGGGTTGTTTCCTTGCTATTGAGTTGTATGAGTTCCTTATATAGTTTCAATATTAACACCTTTCGGATACATGTCTTATTAATATTTTCTTCCATTCTGTAGGATGCCTCTTCATTTTGTTAATCAACAAAATTTTTTCTTTTACAATTTTTATTTTGGATTTGGGGGTACACATGCAGATTTGTTATAAAGGCATATTGCATGATGCTGAGATTTGGGGTTTGACTGAACCCATCACCCAGGTAGTGAGCATAGTACCCAATAGGTACTTTTTTCAACCCTTGCCCCCATTCTTCTCTCCCACCTCTAATAGCCCCCAGTGTCTATTGTTCCCATCTTTATGTCCATGTGTATCCAATGTTTAGCTCCCACTTACAAGTGAGAACATGCAGTATCTGGTTTTTTGTTCCTGTGTCAATTCACTTAGGATAATGGCCTCCAGCTGCATCTATGCATCTGTGTTGCTGCAAAGAACATGATTTCATGATTTTTATGGCTGCATAGTATTCCATTGTGTTTTTCTTTATCCAACCCACCATTGATGAATACCTGGGTTGATTCTTTGTCTTTGCTATTGTGAATAGTGCTGCAAGAAGCATACAGGTGCATATGTCCTTTTGATAGAACAATTTATTTTCCTTTGGGTATATATTCATCTGTTTTCACACTGCTATAAGGAACTACCTGAGACTGGGTAATTTATAAAGAAAAGAGTTGTAATTGACTCACAGTTCTGCATAGCTAAGGAAGCCTCAGGAAACTTATGATCATGGTGGAAGGTAAAGGAGAAGCAAGCACCTTCTTCACAAGGTGGCAGAAGAGAGATAGTGTACAGGGGAAACTGCCACTTATAAACCATCAGATCTCGTGAGAACTCCCTCACTACCATAAGAACACATGGGGGAAACTGCCTCCATGATTCAATCACCTCCCACTAAGTCCCTCCCTTGACATGTGCGGATTTCAATTCGAGATGAGATTTGGGTGGGGTCACAGGACCACACCATATCAGGGTATAAACCCAGTACCGTTGCTCGACACTGGTGCTGGGATTGCTTGGTCAAATGATAGTTCACCAGTTGGTTCCTTCATAAATCACCAAACTGCTCTCCACAGTGGCTGAACTAATTTATATTCCCACCAACGGAACATTTCACATGAGATCTCCCCTATTCACAAAATTTCAAGTGCACAATATCTTATTGTTAATTAGAGGCACTATATTGTACAGCAGATCTCTGGAACTTATCTTGTATAACTGAAACTTTATGCCCATGAAAAAACAATTCTCAGGCTGGACATGGTGGCTTACAACTGCAATCTCAGTGCTTTGGGAGGCTGAGGAGAGAGAATCACTTGAGGTCAGGAGTTCAAGACCAGCCTGGCCAACATGGCAAAACCCCATCTCTACTAAAAATACCAAAATTAGCCAGGCACGGTGGCACATGACTGTAATCCCAGCTACTTGGGAGGCTGAGGCATGAGAATTGCTTGAACCTGGGAGGTAGAGGTTGTAGTGAGCTGAGATCGTGCCACTGCACTCCAGCCTCGGCAAGAGAGCAAGATTCTGTCTAAAAAANACACTATATATATACACACACACTATATATACACACACACATATATAACATTTTCTTTATATGTATATACATAAAGAAAATGCAATAAAATATTATACTACATGTAAAGAAAATATAATACTTTATTACATGTTCTTTTTTTAAAAAAATTACTTTAAGTTCTGGGATACATGTGCTGAATGTGCAGGTTTGTAACATAGGTATACATGGCACGGTGGTTTGCTGCACCTATGAACCCATCATCTAGGTTTTAAGCCCCGCATGCATTAGATATTTGTCCTAATCCTCTCTCTCCCCTTTCCCCCCACTCCCTGACAGGCCCCGGTGTGTGATGTTCCCCTCTCTGTATCCATGTGTTCTCATTGTTCTCCAATATTCTACATTTTCTTCTTCTATTTATCTATTGATGGACATTTGGGCTCTTTCCATATCTTGGCTGTTGTGAATAATGCTGCAATGGATATGAGAATGTAGATATCTCTTTGCAATCCTGTTATCTGTTCTTTTAAATATACACCCAGAAGTGGGATTCCTGGATCATAAATACAGTAGTTCTATTTTTAATTTCTTGAGGAACTTCTGTACTGCTTTCCATAACAGCTGTACCATTTTACATTCCTACCAACAGAGTGCAAGGGTTCACTTTTATTCATATCCTCACAAACACTTACTATCTTTTGTTTTCTTTTCTAATAGCCATTCTAACAGATGTGAGATGATGTTGTGATGTTGATTTGCTTTTTCCTGATGATTTGCAATGTTAAGCATCTTTTCATATACTGTCAGTCAGGTACTGGCACAAAAATAGGCATATAGACCAATGAAACAGAATGGAGAGCCTGGAAATAAACACACATTAGTTGTCCTTATATACTCTTTGACAAGAGTACTAAGTATATGCAATAGGGAAAATTTGTGTCTTTTTAAAAAATGGTGTTGGGAAAAGTGGCTATCCCATCCAAAATAATAAAATTGGTCTCTTATCTTATACCATACACAAAAATTAGCTCAAAATGGATTCAGACTTAAGTGTAAGATATTTTAACTCTGAAGTAGTTAGATGAAAACATAGGGAAAAAGCTTCTTGATGTTGGTCTTGGCTATAGTTTCTTAGATATGACACCAAAAGCAGAGACAACAAAGGCAAAAATAGACAAGTGGAACTACATCAAACTAAAAAGCTTCTTTACTGGAAAGAAAACAATGAACAGAATGACAGGCAACCTATGGTATGGAAGAAGCATTTACAAACCATATATCTGGATAAGGGTTTAATTTCCAAAATATAT
>NW_016805114.1:216216-252163 GCF_001698545.2 Rhinopithecus bieti | reverse complement strand
AAGAAAATATAATATCTCTGTCTGGTAGCCCTGCTTTCCCTCAAAGCTTAGAGTGAAGTGAAATAAATGCAGGGAAGTGGTCCTATATTCTGTACACTTAAGAAATGGGAAATTCAATATTTGTTTACAATAAAAGCAAAGTTAAAATAGCTCATGCTACATTGCCAAATGAAGAATAACAGAGACATAAACACTGTCCTTAAAAAGATTCTTTAGAAGAAAAGTATGAATCGAATCATTTACTGAAGTACTGTTTGAACAGATGGTGTGATTAACAACTAACATGTAAGCCATCTTGGGAGTTTATGGAAAAGTAAACAAGTGCAGCTAAAAAGAAATCACTTTATTCCCCAAAAGATTCTTTCATTCATTTTACTAAGTAAATTGGAAAGCCTGGATTTTGAAGGCTGCATTTCCTTGGGGGATATTAGGAGAGAGCAGAGGAGAGTCTCTTCAGAGCAAGACCATGTCGATGCAGGGTCGAGCTCCGAACTCACCTCCTGAGGGATGAAATGGTCTGAAGAGCTGGCCCCTTCCCTCAGCTGGCCCTTGCCAACCACTGAGGATGCTCTATTCAGCTTGCTCATCTCCAGTGGCCTCACGTGCCTGGGAGGAGGGGAAAGGAGTTAAGGTTTGGGAATCAGTTGTTTCTGGCCTTCTGCTGGGCACTTTGCATGGACTGTTTCCTCTAAGGCTAACATCCCTGGAGGTCACATGTTATAAGGCCAACTTATCCAATAGGGAAAGTGGGGTTTAAAAGGAGGAAGTGGCCTGCCAAGGCTGTATAGATAATTCCTTCATGGAGCTGCCACTGAAACCCTGGGCTGTTGAGTTCCAGAGCTCTTAGGTGAGGCAGTGGGTTGTCGAGGAAAGAGCGTGGAGCAGGATGTCTGGAGACATGGATATGAAAGTCTGCTCTGCTAGCTTGTGCCTTGGGAACAACTGCTGTTCCCTTATGCACCACAGCTTCTACATCTTTAACATGTAGGTTCATACCGGATGGTCTTGAAGGTTCTTGTTTGGATACGGAAATGGCATCAGGATATTAAGTTGGCTTCCAGCCCCATTCCTGATCATCCTCAACTGACATTAGGAATACATCCTTGGACACTGCTGTAGCTGAAGCCATGATGCCACCTACTTAGGCAGACCTCTGAGGGATTGGATGATCCTTGGCAGAGCTTTCTTGCTGTTGCCTGCACCAGAGCACACCCCAACTGGTGATGGCTCACCCCAAATTGCCCTGGTGTTCATCTATTCACCTAATGTTTATTGAGTGTGCACTAACACTCCAGGCAAAGAAGTGTGGAAACATGGTGAGCAAGAGGGATTTGGTGTCTCTCCTTCCAAAATTAGACCCAGTAAGGAGACACAGAAGTGAACAGATAATTGAAATATAGAGGGATAAATATGAGTATAAGAAAAGGGAACTTGAGCTCTACCTGTGGAATCAAGGTATGCTACCTTGTTGATGGTAGTGATGTTGACACCAAACTAATTTTTTAGTGGATTTTTTCTTTTCCTCTTCTTTTCTTAGATCTAGCTCATTTGTCATATACCAAACTAAATAATTTTATCAAACATCTAAATATTTAGAATGATCCAGTTGATTGTTATAGATTTGCTTGCCTTTCATTCTGATATTGGTACTACTTAGATGCCCACGTTGGTTTCCCAGGCCATTTAGAGTCAAAAGCTGCCAGGAAGGCAATGAAATCATTTATGTTTCCAAAGATATAGTGGCTTAGTTAAAGAGGAAAGCAATTTTCATGTTAATAATCTAGAAATAAACCCCTTCTCTTGGACACGTGTCTGTAAATCCTTCTGAGCTCTTTCATGTGAAGGACCTTCTAATTGCTTCTCTGGGACTTAGTCCTGGAAGCTTTGGAAGGGTTTCCCTTTGCAAATATTAGAACCATTGATACTGTGTCCCCTAGCAGGTGTGATTCCACTTCCTTTTGTGTGCATGTGTGCGTGTTATTATTATTTATTTTTTTTTACAAAATCAACTTTGAGAATATTCTCCCCATTTAGTAAAGGGAATGCACCTTTTGAATTACATTTAAATTTCACTCCAGGTCTCTACTAAATGGAATGAAAAGCCTACTGTGCATTCTGTGCTAATATGTGACAGTCTTCAGAGAAAGGACTCCTTTCTTAGATGGCATGACCCATTAAACATTGTTGCAGGTCAACAGAAGAAGGAAATTTCTGTCCCACCTCAGGTACCCATCTGCTATAACCCTTGGCCCTTTGCACCTCACTTTATAGCCACCTGAGTCTGTCATCCTCACTACTTCTATGCTACTGTATGTTCCTGCAGATAATAATAGTGTCTTGGACTTCCTGAGATGCCACTTGCCAAAGGCCAATGCCTTATACTTAGTAGGTGCTCATTCTATATTTGGCCAATGTCAAAACTTTCAACGTTGTTTTATTGAGCTCTCAATACTGTTTTATTGGCATGTAAAACCTGTCATAATTCATCTTCAAAGGCAGCCATCTTCATTTCTTTCCACATGGCACCAGTGTTGTTTCATTAATTTACCAGGTGGTAAAACATACTCTAAACCATTCATTTTTAAATCTTTACATTTGTTCATCTCCAATAATTTGTCATGAAAGCTAACTTCTGGCCTTACACACCATATGCTACTCCGAGGGGAGAGAGAAATGGCAAAATCAGTCCTTCAATTCACCATGCTGGACTTCTCTTTGGACAATAATCTAATAAAAGAACAACAAATATCNTTTTTGTTTACTTTTCTGTAAGTGCCTGTGAAGCTTTCCTTGCCAACTCATACTTATTCGGTCTCCCTGATGTCCAGGGTTTCCCTTAGAAAATCCCCCTTAAAATATCATGTTCTGCTTGCCAGATTGGAAGTCAACCCAAGGATCTTCAAATCAATTCTTCTTTTCAGCTCTTCTTTACACCAAATGGCCCATATTGAGATTATGTCCTGTGGCAGAGATTTTTTGTTATCGACCCCATTATCCATTTTCTCAATCTTCTTTGGTAACAAATCACTGAATTTTATTCAGGTGGTAACATATCTAGCTGAAAGAATACGGTTTTCATCCTTTCTTGAGGCTAGGTGTGTTCAATGACTAAATTAGTATTAAAATATATGTCAAAATATTATGAGAAATTTCTAGAATGTTTTAAATAGAAGCAAATGAGCCCTCCCACCCCTTATTTTCCCCTTTCTCTATCGTGATGCCTAGAAAGCAAATGTGATATCTGGAACTCTACCAGCCTTCTTTTCTATAAGAATAAGGGCAGAATAGTTAACTGGAAATAATGTGAGTCTGTGAATATCAGAGAATTATCGTAACTGTTCTATACTTCTCATCTTCAGTTATCTGTTATGTGACGTACAAAAATCATCCATCTTGTTTAAGCCACAATTATACTAGGTTTTCTGTCCCTTACAGCTGAAATTGATTCTAACTGATATATCTTACCTGTTATGTTTCTATGTCCCATTGAAGGTGCCTAAGCCATGCCCCACAATGTTTCAACACCCAACATGTCTGAGTAATAACACCTCCCTACATATGTAAGGGACATCAGTATGAATAGAATTTTAAACCCTACTCCTACTGTTGATTCTTTTGCTGCCTACATACCAATTTATTGTTATTATTTTGTATAATTGGTGATTATTGCTTTATAGTTTATTTAATTCTCACTCCAAACCATGAGGGGAGAGGAAGTCCCATGGCATGAGTGAAACATGCTACTCTAAGACCATCAAAACAGAAAATGTTGGACATGCCAAGTTCAAACTCATGAACACTGTCAAATCTTATTTAGGTTAATGACAGCCAAAGTTCTAACTACCGCTCAGACATCTCTTCTAAGCTCCAATTACATGTGTTCGTGTAAAAAGGACATGTATCCATCTGAAATGTTCATAGAAAACATAGATTGAGATATTCCAAAACAGAAAGCTTCATCTTCACCCTAAAATCTCCTCTTCCTCCTGTTTATTGCACCAAATGGAGCCACTATCCACCTTGAAGACATCCCCTAATCCTCTTGTTCCCTCACTGCAACTTCCAATCATGTTCCAGGCTTTGCCTAATCTATGTCTGTGATAAATCTCATCCATCCCCAGACTCTCATCCCACTGCATCTCCCTTAACTCTGGCCCTCATCATTTCTTGCTCTGACCACTGCAGTGACTTGAGATCTGGTATCCTTAGCAACACAGTCTAACACAGGCTTCATATTACGGTGCCACCCATCTTTCTGAGACATGTCAGAGCATGTCACTCCCTTGTTTAAAAGTTCTTCATGATGTCCAGTCATGAAGGCAAAACGTTCAACTCTTCAATGTGACATTTAAGACCTTCCAAGATCTGGACCCAGCCCATATGGTTTTTCTGACTCTTGCTGATTCAGCAATACAAACTTATTAACATTCCCATTAATACCTCCTTCATTTCCAATTCTGAGCACAGGATTGATGTGGTGTCTGTAAAATGCATATGGTTCTCAACTAGTGAATCCAACCCAGGAAACCCAGCAAGAATGTTTCTCCTAATATGAGCCTCCTTCGACCACCTTTTATCTCTGGGCCTAAAGAGTAAGACCCTCCTTCATCAATGTCCCCCTGCACAAGTTTATATATGCCTCCTTTTTACATCCTTATACTTTGTACATGGCTGTACAATGTAATATTTCATGCAGCTAAACATCTTAGAAAGCAAGTGAGAGTGGCATCCATATGGAACAGCACTAGGGTATATCCATGCTGCTGTGTGAATTTCTCCATGTGTTTGCATAGATGTAGCCCCTTCAGAGGTCAACAGATCCGCTATCATCAAAAAGAATACAACCTTTATGCTCATGCTCCTTTCATTCTACTAACTTCAGGGATGTTCTACATCTCCAAAACCCCAGCAGCCCCTTTGCCTCCTCTTCACGCCTAGTATCACCCAAGCTTTGTGCCTAGACTTGCTAGCGGGACCCAGGCTGTTCTTTCTGGAAGTNCAAGTGCAGCTAAAAAGAAATCACTTTATTCCCCAAAAGATTCTTTCATTCATTTTACTAAGTAAATTGGAAAGCCTGGATTTTGAAGGCTGCATTTCCTTGGGGGATATTAGGAGAGAGCAGAGGAGAGTCTCTTCAGAGCAAGACCATGTCGATGCAGGGTCGAGCTCCGAACTCACCTCCTGAGGGATGAAATGGTCTGAAGAGCTGGCCCCTTCCCTCAGCTGGCCCTTGCCAACCACTGAGGATGCTCTATTCAGCTTGCTCATCTCCAGTGGCCTCACGTGCCTGGGAGGAGGGGAAAGGAGTTAAGGTTTGGGAATCAGTTGTTTCTGGCCTTCTGCTGGGCACTTTGCATGGACTGTTTCCTCTAAGGCTAACATCCCTGGAGGTCACATGTTATAAGGCCAACTTATCCAATAGGGAAAGTGGGGTTTAAAAAGGAGGAAGTGGCCTGCCAAGGCTGTATAGATAATTCCTTCATGGAGCTGCCACTGAAACCCTGGGCTGTTGAGTTCCAGAGCTCTTAGGTGAGGCAGTGGGTTGTCGAGGAAAGAGCGTGGAGCAGGATGTCTGGAGACATGGATATGAAAGTCTGCTCTGCTAGCTTGTGCCTTGGGAACAACTGCTGTTCCCTTATGCACCACAGCTTCTACATCTTTAACATGTAGGTTCATACCGGATGGTCTTGAAGGTTCTTGTTTGGATACGGAAATGGCATCAGGATATTAAGTTGGCTTCCAGCCCCATTCCTGATCATCCTCAACTGACATTAGGAATACATCCTTGGACACTGCTGTAGCTGAAGCCATGATGCCACCTACTTAGGCAGACCTCTGAGGGATTGGATGATCCTTGGCAGAGCTTTCTTGCTGTTGCCTGCACCAGAGCACACCCCAACTGGTGATGGCTCACCCCCAAATTGCCCTGGTGTTCATCTATTCACCTAATGTTTATTGAGTGTGCACTAACACTCCAGGCAAAGAAGTGTGGAAACATGGTGAGCAAGAGGGATTTGGTGTCTCTCCTTCCAAAATTAGACCCAGTAAGGAGACACAGAAGTGAACAGATAATTGAAATATAGAGGGATAAATATGAGTATAAGAAAAGGGAACTTGAGCTCTACCTGTGGAATCAAGGTATGCTACCTTGTTGATGGTAGTGATGTTGACACCAAACTAATTTTTTAGTGGATTTTTTCTTTTCCTCTTCTTTTTCTTAGATCTAGCTCATTTGTCATATACCAAACTAAATAATTTTTATCAAACATCTAAATATTTAGAATGATCCAGTTGATTGTTATAGATTTGCTTGCCTTTCATTCTGATATTGGTACTACTTAGATGCCCACGTTGGTTTCCCAGGCCATTTAGAGTCAAAAGCTGCCAGGAAGGCAATGAAATCATTTATGTTTCCAAAGATATAGTGGCTTAGTTAAAGAGGAAAGCAATTTTCATGTTAATAATCTAGAAATAAACCCCTTCTCTTGGACACGTGTCTGTAAATCCTTCTGAGCTCTTTCATGTGAAGGACCTTCTAATTGCTTCTCTGGGACTTAGTCCTGGAAGCTTTGGAAGGGTTTCCCTTTGCAAATATTAGAACCATTGATACTGTGTCCCCTAGCAGGTGTGATTCCACTTCCTTTTGTGTGCATGTGTGCGTGTTATTATTATTTATTTTTTTTTACAAAATCAACTTTGAGAATATTCTCCCCATTTAGTAAAGGGAATGCACCTTTTGAATTACATTTAAATTTCACTCCAGGTCTCTACTAAATGGAATGAAAAAGCCTACTGTGCATTCTGTGCTAATATGTGACAGTCTTCAGAGAAAGGACTCCTTTCTTAGATGGCATGACCCATTAAACATTGTTGCAGGTCAACAGAAGAAGGAAATTTCTGTCCCACCTCAGGTACCCATCTGCTATAACCCTTGGCCCTTTGCACCTCACTTTATAGCCACCTGAGTCTGTCATCCTCACTACTTCTATGCTACTGTATGTTCCTGCAGATAATAATAGTGTCTTGGACTTCCTGAGATGCCACTTGCCAAAGGCCAATGCCTTATACTTAGTAGGTGCTCATTCTATATTTGGCCAATGTCAAAACTTTCAACGTTGTTTTATTGAGCTCTCAATACTGTTTTATTGGCATGTAAAACCTGTCATAATTCATCTTCAAAGGCAGCCATCTTCATTTCTTTCCACATGGCACCAGTGTTGTTTCATTAATTTACCAGGTGGTAAAAACATACTCTAAACCATTCATTTTTAAATCTTTACATTTGTTCATCTCCAATAATTTGTCATGAAAGCTAACTTCTGGCCTTACACACCATATGCTACTCCGAGGGGAGAGAGAAATGGCAAAATCAGTCCTTCAATTCACCATGCTGGACTTCTCTTTGGACAATAATCTAATAAAAGAACAACAAATATCAATAAAAGATTGTAATATTTTTTCTAAGTCTATAATTATTTACTTGCACAGTTGTTATATTATGTTTTCACTGAAAGCTTTATCTTAAATTGTTTATTTGTTAAAAAAATAAAATATCATTCACCATGAATTTTGATAGTCTGTATATTGATCATGGGAAACCAAACATACTTGAAATCATAGAGCTTAGAAGAGTCATTAAAGATTTTCTGTTGCCATGGAAAAATGCTTGAGTGGGAAAGCAGGTCACAGCATTCTCTATAAAGTGACATAATGACTGCAGAAATAAGCATAAGAATGGGAAAAGAACCCAAATATTGTTTATGGTCATGGCTAACCAGTGAGATTCTGTTTGACTTCGTTTCCATTACTAACAGCTTCCCGTAGCTTCCATGTTTTACTTTTGATTGAAAAAAAACAATGATACATTTAAAATAGCAATTGTCTAGTGAGATTCATTTGCTTTATAGATAAGAAAACAAAGTCTGGAGTGTGTGGAAAAACAAGGAGTGGAAATCTTGCCTCAGGACTTTAAGACTAACTCGTACTTTGAATTCTGATTTGGGAGATACATTGATTTATAATTTCATTTGTCAATTCATCCAAAAGTTTGGGTACAATAAGAATCCTATGCATTTTAAAACCCAGCACACATTCTAAAGTTAAGTGGGAAACTATGGCTGTACATGAACAAGGAATATGTTGACTATGTTTCTTCTTCCTTTGAGATGGAGTAGCCATTTGGACTCATCATCTTGTGGAAATGCCCCTTGCCCTACTCCCTAGTGCTTCCTCTCAGTCATCTCCTCTTCCCAAGTGCACATTGCCAATAGTATCTTCAGTCATCCAGAAATGCTCGTAACCTCTGGTGCAAAAGGAAATTAGACTGCTCTGGCAAATGGTTGTCATTGTGTCTGAGTATGAGTTGTTTTCACTAAAGGAAACCTGAACTTTTGGGTGCTAATTCCTGCTAATTGCTGACACCTCATAATTAAATTGGCAGAAATTTCACTCCAGGGTCATGGCATATAAAAACTGGCAGGCTTCTTTAAAGACAGCTTTCTCAAAGGACTCTGAGACTGGGGACTGTGGGATCAACAGAATGTTTCCAGGACTTTGTTCTGTGAAGAATTCAATGGGCACAGAGGGCCACAAGGGAATACTGTTTAAGGTAGGGCGTAACACTTGTGGATACCTAAGGAACTAGTGTTTATAGTGGCCAGTAGGGCATGCGTGGTCTCTAATTAGTGTAATGCAAAATGCAAATACAAAGTGGTATTCAGGTTAGGGAATATGATTTCAAGAATAATCACCATCCCTTCTAGATCAGCATTTGACAAACTACAACATGAAGGCCACTGCCTGTTTTACAGATAAAATTTTCCAGCCCCTCACTGCCTGTTTTTACAGATAAAGTTTTATTAGAGTACAGCCGTGCCCATTCATTTATGTGATCTTTGTGGCTGTTTTGTACTACAAGAGCAGAGTTCAGTAGTTGCAACAAAATCAATGGCCTGCAAAAGCCAAAATATTCCTGAATATGGAAAAACCTAGCTTGCCCCGTCCTAGATAGTAAAAGAGAAAAGTTAGAAAAAGTAATCCTAAAAGGAAACACGTATAAAAGAAGAGTTAAACAGACTCCCAATCTATAGTGTGCACGCTTAGTAATGAAAGAGCTTGAAATAGAGATGAACGGATGGGAGAAAACTGTATCCCTGGAATAAAATATGCATGTATGTGGACAGTTCTTTAAGGGCGATTATGAATCATCTAAAGCTGGTGTTGGCAAACTACAGCCTCCTGGTCAAAACTGGCCCACCATGTGTTTTTATAATTGACATTTTATGGGAATACAATCACACCCATTTGTTTATGTATTTTCTATGACTGTAGCATTACTACAAAAGCCCTTAATAACAGAATGAGACATTTAACTCTTATGGCCTCAAGTGCCCTCCTCTTTTGGTCTTCCCCAACTTTCTTTTTTTTTTTTTTTTTTTTTTTTTTTTTTGAGACGGAGTCTCGCTCTGTCGCCCAGGCTGGAGTGCAGTGGCCAGATCTCAGCTCACTGCAAGCTCCGCCTCCCAGGTTTACGCCATTCTCCCGCCTCAGCCTCCCGAGTAGCTGGGACTACAGGCGCCCGCTACCTCGCCCGGCTAGTTTTTTGTATTTTTTTAGTAGAGACGGGGTTTCACCGTGTTAGCCAGGATGGTCTCGATCTCCTGACCTCGTAATCCGCCCGTCTCGGCCTCCCAAAGTGCTAGGATTACAGGCTTGAGCCACCGCGCCCGGTCGGTCTTCCCCAACTTTCAAGACCTCTGAATCAGCATTGCAGGCTCTTTTACTTTTTCTAAGATTTGCTTATTGTTCTCCACCCGTTCTGGCCACATTTCCAGTCTTATTACCCATTATCTGCAAGAGCAATTGGGAGAAACTTTACCTGGAGGCAGTATTTTGACCCATGATTACATGCTATATCCCAAACCATGGGTAAAACAATAAACTTGGAATTTTAGGACTTGGTATCTGCTTAAATAAATTTCTCCTAACATATTGATTAATGGATCAATGTTATGTGGGAAGAATGTCTCCAGTGACATACCCAGGGCCCTGTTCTGTTTAACATTTTATCAAATGACTTAGATAAAAGCCAGAAGGCAAATTTATCAAATTTTGTTAACACAAAGAAAGCAAGAAGGAAGTAAAGTTTTGGATGCCAGAATTAACATTCAAAAAGACCTCAGTGGACTGGAACTCTGAGTCAAACTGAACAAGATGAAGCATCACTTGGCAAATGGTAAAGCTGAGCCTTGAGGTTAAAAGAAAATCAATTGTACAGTTACAGGAAGTGAACTAAATGGTTTGAGAGTAGTTTGTGTGCAAAATTCAGTGTCAGTGGCCTTACTTCCCTGCTAAGTATAATACTATTAAAAATAGCTGATTATCCTAAGTGACTTACTACAGGAGTACCGCCACAATGTCTTTCAGGAGCAGAACTGGGTTTGTGATTGAGATATCTTGGAACTATATCATCTAAAATGAGGTGGAAAGACTGTAGCATTCTTAGCATAGAGAAACATACTCTGACTCTGAAGTTAATTTTATTCACGAGTTTCAGTGGTAATCCCAAATCACATGCAAGGATTGCAGGGTTTCCTCATACACATGACTTATGATGCTAACACTAGGAAAGTCCTGGACAAACTAGGACATTTGGTCACACTACATTATGCTTCAGCCACACTTAACTCCTATCTATTCAGCAAACAGTTTCAACTTGTTCTTGCCTTGGGGTCCGAGCACTTGCTGTTCCCTCTGCCTGGGAGTATCTTTCCCTAGATTTTCACGTGGCTGTTGGGACATTTTGGTCCCAACTGAAATGTCACCGCCCTTGAAACCTCACATTTATAATAACAATTTTGTTTCACCACTATCTTTCAAATTGCCCTGTTTTATTTTCTTCATAACAGTTCTTACTATCTGAAATTATTTTATTTGTTACTTGTTATTATCTTTCTCACCACATTAGAATATAGGTTAAAAAAAAAAAGTTTTACCTCTTTTGCTCATTGCTCTACCCTCAGCAACTAAACCAGAACTGAACACATAATAAGAACTCAACAAATATCTATTCAATGGATAAATGAAAGTGAATGATTCTGCATGGCATATATTCTGCATATATATACCAAAGTGCTCTGGGAAAAAAAATCATAGGATAAGTCAAATTCAGATAGCTGGCAAACTTTCAGATAAGGTCGCACAGGCCAGTATGCTATGGGGATGAGTCTAGTGTACTTTGATTACAAGCTGGAAAAGCTGATGTCAACTGGGACTTATGAGATTGCTATGTAAGTACTGTCTACACCCAGGAGAACAAAGTCTGGGCCATTTGCATGCTCTGTGCTGTGGTCTTGAAGTGAAAAAGATCTATTTTCATCTTAAATTTCTTGAGACTCTCTAGCTCTGGTCAAATTATCATCAGAGGTTTAAGAAATTTCAAATTAAAATATTGAGAGAAAAATATCTAAGGCCTCACAGCCAAGTTTCCTTTTAGAAATATTGGCCATACAGTTTCTTTCTATTATGAACTCCCAGATGATGTGGTTATTTTCTCCCAACATTCCTGTCCATTCCATCACAACTAGGTCCATAGTATCATTTCCCCTCAATGCTTCTTTAACCTTCTGAGAAATGAAATTGTCAGCAAGGCAAATCCCAAATTGATCAGATGCTCTGCTTTTAACAGAATGAGACTTCCATCAGATGCCTGGACAGCTAAATCCTTCCATTCCTGCTGTAGCTTGCCTCTATGCCAGTTCTGTAATCTTCATTATGGAGGCATCAACCATGTCCTCTGTGAAATATTTCCTTGATTGCACTGCAATTTCTCCCTATTTGTATGCTCCTGCAAATGTTCAGCATCTTATTCTCTTTTACATTTTATGTGAATTTTTATGGAGGTTTAATATGTTTTTAACATACAAGGTGAGATGGTCCCTAGGACAGAACCAGAAAGAAAGGGCAAATCTTACTACCAACACTCTGTGGACAGATAGAAGGAGTGACTCACAAAAGTCCAATGTGAACTGACTGGCTGAAAGTTCTCTTCTGCTGCCTTTCAACAGACCATTGCTCTATCAGTCAACAATTTTTGAACTAAGGAACTGAAGATTTAAAATTTCAGAAAAAAAAAATACATTATTCAGAATCCTATGGTTAAAAACAGTATGATTGAATGTAGCATAAAACTGCTTGAATGGAAGAATCCACTTAGTCAAAGTGACATCAAGAGGATTTATTTCAGCAAATATCTTTTAAGAGTTTCTTCTGTGCAAGGTAGAATACCAGAGAAAACAGATGACTTAGATTTGCTTGCAAAATCAGGGGCTTACAGCCCCAAAGTGTACACCCAGCTTTAAGCTTAGTTATATGGTGTCTAAAGTCCCTAAAGTTAACAAACAACTACATAAAAATTAAATGATGCCCAATCTCCGTTGGACTCACAATCATACTTGGGAGAGAACCTGACTGATCAACAGAGCATATCATTCAGAGGACCCAGCAGGCACAAAAGTTGTTACACACTCCTACTGTGATATATATCTTGGTCTTCAAAATTCCTCAATATTAAATCTTCATAGTACTACTTGAACATTTAACTTGCAAGAAGAAAAAAATGAAAGAATGAAGAACTGCCCAGACAGAAGGAAGTCTCGCTTTCTTCACCACAACCATGTTTACTGACCAGAATCATTGCTATCAGGAATATTCACTGAAATTCTCATTAACCAATTTGGAAGGAAAATGAACTTTATTTTAATGAGCTAAACATAGCAGATATCTCCTCCTTCTTTGTTTTCTCTCTGTCTGTGTGTTTATATTGGGAGAGTTAACTGCAAAGCAGGGACATCCTATAAGTTCCTAAAGTGGAAACTTTTCTTCAAGACTGAGGTTATCAATTCTTAAACCACCACATGATTATCTACATTTCTAAACATTATCTTACTCTTGCATTTGAATCCTGGCTTCTTTTAATGCTGCTTAAGTATTTTTGGTCTGTATGTAGACTATACTTTGGCAAACACCAACATTTTTAAAAGATTTCAGTGTATTCAGAAAGGACATCTCCTCAATTTATTTTCTGTAGCTGGGAACACAGTAACAGAATTTAGAACACTAGAAGAAGAAATATCATTTTAATATTTGTACAGGCAAAGAAAAACTGCGTGTCATGAACTGGCATCTATATTAATATTACATATGCGAGAAAATGAATTTTTTATTGTTTCTTGGACACCAACCTTTCATGGTCGCCTTATTACATGCCACCTCTGTGTAAATAAAATAAAAGGATATTTAAACAAGTAGAAATAATTGTGCATGATTCACCAGCACAGTTAACTTAAGATTTTCCAGCCTTATAACCAGAACTGATAGGAAGATTTATTACCACAGCTGCTTGTATTAAACTTCTTTTCCTTGCAGTTGAAGGAATCAGATTTCTTCTTGGAGATTAGTCATTTGTGGGGGTGTCGCCAACTGCAAAATGCTTCTGTTATGAATGAGGTGCACTTCTCTGTTGCTGTCCTCCAGCCCTAAGTCAGTGAGTAATTTTCATCTCTTTATGTGTCTTTCCCGCCTACCATCAGGAACAAATTTTAATGACTTACACAGTCAAACTTTCTTTAGTTGTTGCTCAAACCTAAAACTTCAGATTGTATTGTTTCTGGTAATGTGATAACCTCACAAGGAAAGGTAGGGTGGAATGACACTTTGGCACGTGTTTATAAAATGAAATCCAAACTGTAGGGAAGGTCTGCATGGGGCGTGAAAGCAGAAGTTAAGGTATCTTGGGTGGCTATAAATGTACCGGGCACATTTATTTGTTTGTTTGTTGTTTGTTTGTTTATAGAAATTATCTTGTCTAATTCTTAGAACAATCCTGCAAGAGGCTGGGTGGATTCCCATTTCACGTATGAGAAAACTGACTTTCTCAAGACTGTGCAGGTTTTAGTGACTAAACCAAAAGTTAAGCTTAGATCCAGCTGGCTCCCTTGCTTTCTTTCTGTATTTCAACAGTTTGCCTTTTAGTTAAAAAATTACAAGGAATTACACAATTATATATAGCACTAATATAACTATACAGTATGGTGAGATTGATGCTGTTTCTAAATACAAAAATTCTAAAGCCAACAGACATTTCAACTGGTCATATCTTTCACTCCCTACTAAAACCATGTAAAACTGAAAAGGCTCTGTCTTTCTTTTTGAACAGTCCTGGAAACATGCATTCAAATTTTGCCTTGTCCCTTTTCACAATTGCTAGTAACTGTTGTCCACATGAAATCCTTTTATCTGTTAAGATTTCCCCATCACCCTTTAAGCTCTTGTTCGAAACTATATGGAGATGATAGGATCTGCACATAGTAAGCTTCTGTCAGTCGAAGATAGATGTCAGAACAATTGAGCAAAGAGTGAGATTTCAGTAAATCCACCAATTGCTTGGTTTATTGCATGTCAATTTGGCTACTGGTGTTTTTCCATTGAATTGGCTAGATGGTTTAGCTACATATACACTTTCTAATTCACCATATATAGGTGGTTCTAATATGACATATAAGGGGAAAAGAGGGTTGAAAAGTAAAGAAGTATTTCAAGCATTCAAAACTGTATCCTTGAGTTTAAATTTAAAATTATTATTAAATTGGTGAATGAACTTAAATAAAGCTGGAAAACATTTTGTTGGACAGATGTAGCTTATTTGCCCTTTTTTCAGTCAAGGGTAAAATCAATCATGTAGCTAAACCCCTTTATGAGAGTAATAATTCTATTTGACTCAATGTCAATGTAAGTACCTCTATTTGGGTTTTAACAGTCCATACAACTAAATCAGACTGTCCTAGGTCATATAAGTTTCTACAAGACAGAAAAGCAAGGAGAACATATATTTCCACCACTGGATACTTGAACAGTTGAACCCAATCCCGTAAAATAAATGACACACAGTAATTAATTAGAGCTCCAGAACATGAACTATAACAGGCTACTGAGATGCTCTTCCTCTTATTTCTTCATGTAGATGACATTGTTTTGTCTCTTTTCCCAACACTTGAGACAAGTAAATGGGCGGTCTAAAAAGAGACAATGCCACTGAGATGACCGAACTCATCCTTGTTGAACTTGCCAACACCCTGAAATCCAGACTGCCTTCTTCTTGGAACTGCTGTTTCTCTACTGGTCACAATGTTTGAGAACATCCTTATCGTTGCTGTAGTGAGATGAGATTCTCGACTTCATACTCTTATGTTTTTTTTTTTCTCCTCAGTAACTTATCTTCCCTTGAAATGTGCTATTCCACCAGCTAGGAGCTGTAAGTCTTGGCTCAATGCATCAAGGACTTCCCCACCATCTCCTATAACAGCTGTTCTGTTCAGATGATCACACCCCTCTTTCTGGGGATGACAGTGTCTCCTCCTTGCTGGCATGGCTTACAACAGGTTTGTTGGAATCTCTTATCTCCTGCATTACACTATTATTATGAACAATCGGGTCTGTATACAGTTGGCCTTTGGAATCTGGACCCATGCCTTCTTAGCAGCAGTCACACTAATCATTACAATTCCTGCTAGCTATTATTAACACAATGTCATCAACCATTTTACCTTGAGATCCAGGTCCTGCTGAAGCTCGTCTGCTCAGGCACCCTTGTCAGCCTGATTCTGGGTCTGGTTATTAGTGTGTTCACACTGCCCCTAACCTTCTCTTTCCTCCTCATCTCCTTTCATAGTTGCTGTGCTGTGGAGGCTAGGCGTGAAGCTTTCTCCACCTGTGGATCTCATCTGACTGGAGTCACCATATTTTATGGGCCAGTCATCTACATGTTCTTGAAACCTCAGTCAAAGGGAACCCAGGAAGAGGATAAAGTTGTCTCAAAACTTTATGGAGCAGTTACTCCCATGTTAAATCCCCAATTTATATTCAGAGAAATAAGGACATAAAAGGTACACTTAGAAAGTTAGCCAAAGGAAATGAAAATCCTAATGGTTCTCTTTAAACTTCTCCAAAGTACAGGAAAACAGTGAAAACTTGGTCCATTATTTAAATTTATGTTTCTTTAAAGCACACGACAAAATTTTAGTGAGCATTCTTTCCATGGTCCCCACTAGGCACTCATTAACAATTTACCATAAATATTACCATAAAATTTACCATAAATATTAACATTTTGTCAAGCCCCACATTAAGATCTAAAGCCATGGATGTGCCCAAAGTAGTTCACAGAGAGAATAAGGCAGTAGGTATGTGGAGGCAGGCGCAACTGCCATAGTAGCCTATCAGGGAGAGCCCTTTCTCTTGGGTATAAGCCATAAGATTTTGTAACCAAACATCTTTGTACTTGCCACACAAAGTGGGAAAATTCATATACAAGACAGTGGTTATACAACCATAATACAACATTTGCTTCTCATAACACATTTTATAGGTGTCTGCACCAATTTGAACCTAATGGACAAATGGCCCCTCAGTTGTCCCATTTAGGTGATAACATTCCATGGCAAGAAGTGCCTTTTGTATGTAAAGTACTTTATCTTTTAATAAGTGCTTTTAAATTATATTTATAATTTCTTATTTTAAAGTGGTCTTCTCTCAAACAACATTGTTTCTACAAATATTAAATTTCCATCATATCGATTTCTTATAGAAATGTCTATACTGAAGTTGTTATTCTTTTGCCTTCTCCTGTTTCTCTGTCTCCTCTTCCATGATATGCTTTAGCGACCCTCTGGCCATTTCAACTCCGACTTCTCATACACATTTATGAGCTTTAGTATTTCTACTCTTCCCAAGAGTCTTCATGACCAAGATCGTGATTATTTTATCCTTTTCTCCTTAATAAGATGCTATATGTACTTTCTGTTATAGGCAGCCAACATTTATTATGTACTTTGTGTCATAGTAACTTGTTATTCTTTTCTCATCTTAACTTTGACCAACTGACTTTAAAATTCTGCCATAGCACATTCAGAAGGTGGATATGTATGTCTTCTTACTTCTAAAACCTCCTTTCCTCCCATGACTTTTCTTGGGTAGATGGCTTTCTGGTCACAATATTTTCTATACTTGGCTTTTTTATTTACTTTCTTTCTGAGGATTGATGCTTTTGGGGTTCTTAAAATACCTTACAAAATTGTCTCTTCCCATAAGTTTTCTGCCATTATCGTGGGCAAATGGAGTGTGATGCTTACTCCTTGATTGCTGTGATTTGCTACCAGAGATCAAGATGCAAATTCAT
Organism: Rhinopithecus bieti; assembly: GCF_001698545.2. NCBI lineage: Eukaryota > Metazoa > Chordata > Mammalia > Primates > Cercopithecidae > Rhinopithecus > Rhinopithecus bieti. Next base: position 234,930 of record NW_016805114.1, on the reverse strand, counting down.
TGGAAAGAACAATTCTCCATTGATTCTGCCTGACCCTCCTTCATTAGGGATTTTCTTCTGAATCAGTTTTCTAGGTTTTAAGAGGGTCAGGAAAAGTCCCTGTCAGTTCCACACTGCACTTTGTTTGTGGTACCATGTATATATAATCAGAATATACATGCTTCAATGGTGGGCAAAGGAATCAGAAAACTTGAGTTTGAATTCGAGCTCCACATTCACTAGTTGTTCCATTACAGCTTAGGCAAATTACTTAACTGCTCTGTGCATCACTTTCCCCATCCACAAAATAAAATAGTAATAGTATTCCTTCTATAGTGTTGTTGGAAGGATTAAATTTATGGTTCATGTAAGGCCCTTATAACAGCCCTTAGCACAGGGTAATCATTCAATAAATGTTAGATACAATTGCTATTTTCTATGTTTCAACCAAATGCTCCTGTTCTTTGTTTTCTAAAGTCTATTTCCTTTATGAATCTTTCCCTCCAGACTTCCCAATGAAGAGCCTCGCTGGCCCATTCTCTAATTTTAGAAACACTGTAATATCGTATTTCCCTTTGGCTCTCATTTCTGTGGCTTTGCTCTTAATCTGGGTGACTCCTATTCCAGTTCCTCTGACCTATGCTTGATATATTTTAAGTAGAGACAGCCCCAAACTTAGGAATGAGTTATGTCCAAAAGCTAACTCATAAGTCATCAGCTTGGAACTCAGAGCACGTTTTCTCTACTGAGACAGGGTGGCTACATTCCAAGGGCAGCTTACCAACACCTATTTAGGTCATCATTTTATCACTAATAATACTAAAAGTCCTAGCACNCCTCAGTCAAAGGGAACCCAGGAAGAGGATAAAGTTGTCTCAAAACTTTATGGAGCAGTTACTCCCATGTTAAATCCCCCAATTTATATTCAGAGAAATAAGGACATAAAAGGTACACTTAGAAAGTTAGCCAAAGGAAATGAAAAATCCTAATGGTTCTCTTTAAACTTCTCCAAAGTACAGGAAAAACAGTGAAAACTTGGTCCATTATTTAAATTTATGTTTCTTTAAAGCACACGACAAAATTTTAGTGAGCATTCTTTCCATGGTCCCCACTAGGCACTCATTAACAATTTACCATAAATATTACCATAAAATTTACCATAAATATTAACATTTTGTCAAGCCCCACATTAAGATCTAAAGCCATGGATGTGCCCAAAGTAGTTCACAGAGAGAATAAGGCAGTAGGTATGTGGAGGCAGGCGCAACTGCCATAGTAGCCTATCAGGGAGAGCCCTTTCTCTTGGGTATAAGCCATAAGATTTTTGTAACCAAACATCTTTGTACTTGCCACACAAAGTGGGAAAAATTCATATACAAGACAGTGGTTATACAACCATAATACAACATTTGCTTCTCATAACACATTTTATAGGTGTCTGCACCAATTTGAACCTAATGGACAAATGGCCCCTCAGTTGTCCCATTTAGGTGATAACATTCCATGGCAAGAAGTGCCTTTTGTATGTAAAGTACTTTATCTTTTAATAAGTGCTTTTAAATTATATTTATAATTTCTTATTTTAAAGTGGTCTTCTCTCAAACAACATTGTTTCTACAAATATTAAATTTCCATCATATCGATTTCTTATAGAAATGTCTATACTGAAGTTGTTATTCTTTTGCCTTCTCCTGTTTCTCTGTCTCCTCTTCCATGATATGCTTTAGCGACCCTCTGGCCATTTCAACTCCGACTTCTCATACACATTTATGAGCTTTAGTATTTCTACTCTTCCCAAGAGTCTTCATGACCAAGATCGTGATTATTTTTATCCTTTTTCTCCTTAATAAGATGCTATATGTACTTTCTGTTATAGGCAGCCAACATTTATTATGTACTTTGTGTCATAGTAACTTGTTATTCTTTTTCTCATCTTAACTTTGACCAACTGACTTTAAAATTCTGCCATAGCACATTCAGAAGGTGGATATGTATGTCTTCTTACTTCTAAAACCTCCTTTCCTCCCATGACTTTTCTTGGGTAGATGGCTTTCTGGTCACAATATTTTCTATACTTGGCTTTTTTATTTACTTTCTTTCTGAGGATTGATGCTTTTGGGGTTCTTAAAAATACCTTACAAAATTGTCTCTTCCCATAAGTTTTCTGCCATTATCGTGGGCAAATGGAGTGTGATGCTTACTCCTTGATTGCTGTGATTTGCTACCAGAGATCAAGATGCAAATTCATTGGAAAGAACAATTCTCCATTGATTCTGCCTGACCCTCCTTCATTAGGGATTTTCTTCTGAATCAGTTTTTCTAGGTTTTAAGAGGGTCAGGAAAAAGTCCCTGTCAGTTCCACACTGCACTTTGTTTGTGGTACCATGTATATATAATCAGAATATACATGCTTCAATGGTGGGCAAAGGAATCAGAAAACTTGAGTTTGAATTCGAGCTCCACATTCACTAGTTGTTCCATTACAGCTTAGGCAAATTACTTAACTGCTCTGTGCATCACTTTCCCCATCCACAAAATAAAAATAGTAATAGTATTCCTTCTATAGTGTTGTTGGAAGGATTAAATTTATGGTTCATGTAAGGCCCTTATAACAGCCCTTAGCACAGGGTAATCATTCAATAAATGTTAGATACAATTGCTATTTTCTATGTTTCAACCAAATGCTCCTGTTCTTTGTTTTCTAAAGTCTATTTCCTTTATGAATCTTTCCCTCCAGACTTCCCAATGAAGAGCCTCGCTGGCCCATTCTCTAATTTTAGAAACACTGTAATATCGTATTTCCCTTTGGCTCTCATTTCTGTGGCTTTGCTCTTAATCTGGGTGACTCCTATTCCAGTTCCTCTGACCTATGCTTGATATATTTTAAGTAGAGACAGCCCCAAACTTAGGAATGAGTTATGTCCAAAAGCTAACTCATAAGTCATCAGCTTGGAACTCAGAGCACGTTTTCTCTACTGAGACAGGGTGGCTACATTCCAAGGGCAGCTTACCAACACCTATTTAGGTCATCATTTTATCACTAATAATACTAAAAGTCCTAGCACCATACTTTTGAAAGTATGTTTATTGGAAGATAGGTGTTGAGTCCTCGTGCAGAATTCTAAAAACACTGACACTGTTAGATGAGATTTCTGATCCCCAAAAAAATATTCCATGAGGGTCTCTGCCACCACGCTCATGTCCTAGGGGGCGTATGAGGAATTCTCACAGCAAGGTATAAGAGTGGGACTTAGAGAGCTTCTCTAGAGACTATGAAAATAATAACTCACTTCTGTGTATAAGTCACTCACAAGTCAGAGGACTTCTGATCCTCTCTTCATTTCTTTTTATGCTATTTATTACTGGTTTGGGATGACTTGATAACACTCTACCTTGGTCCAATCATTCCACAAACATTTACTACATGTCTACTGTGTGTTAGGGATGCAAATCTAAATAAGACATTTTTTACCTTTGAAGGGATCACATTGGAGCTGGGGAGCAAATATTCACCAGTGAAGAACTACAGATACTGTGATCCACATTATTTATGAGGTACAGGCACCAGCTATAACTGGGCCGGTCAAGAAATATTTAGTATTTTAGCAGTCTTGAGAGAGAGTTTGCCAGTTGGATAAGAGAGGACAATTTTAGTGGACATAATGTGAACAAGTACAGAAGTACAAAACCCAGCTTGGTGTACTTCCAGATACTGCCAACAATTCAACATTACTGCAGCAGAAGGTGTGGGAAGTGTTTCTGGCAATATGTACGACCTGAGAAAAAATCAGTAAGCCAAATTAGGGGGCGACTTGTTATTCTCTATTAAAGAGCTTGCACTTTCTTTATTCTAGAGATCAACAAATTACAGCCTGAAGGGCCAAATGCAGCCCTTAGCTTGTACAACCCACGAGTTAAGAATGGTTTGCAAATTTTTAATGGATGTGAAAAAAAAGCAAAGAAAAATGTTTTTACAAAGACTGTGTGTGTCATACAAAGCCAAAATTACTATCTGGCCCTTTACAGAAAAAAAATTGTGGACTTGTGCAACAAGTAAGTGGTGGATAATCACTGAAGGTTTTGAGCAAGTCAGTAAAATGTTCAGCATTGTGCTTTAGAAAGATCACTTTCACAACAAATGTGAAGAATTGATTGAAGAGATATAAGACTGGACATAGGGTAATATGATTCGAGCAATAATCTTAGAACCAGTGTGGACCTGAACTGAGCTATAGCAATAGAGATTTGGAAAAGATCTGTATCATAGAGTACCCCTTCCTTTTTTCAGTTTTACATGCAATTTCATACACATTCCAGATACATTTTCTCAAAAGCAGCACAGATATAAGGGGCTTCAGTGATAAGGTAAACTCACCTTCAACATCACTCATTTCTTTCCTCAAACTAAATGAGCACAGAGATATGGAGGGGGATATGGCCTAAAGGCAGATAGTTGTGTTTTATTCACATACTACAGCCCCTTTTCTATTCCAGAATAGCTCTGCGTGAGTTATAAAATTGCATTTGGTTAAAACAGAGTGTTTTTGTTGAAAGATAATAAATATCCTCTGGTGTCTTACGTAATCTCTGAAGTTCACTGATCACCTGTCACTCCTTTAGACATCGTTTAGATGCGTTTCATGCATCATGAATCATGCCACCATGAGTTTTAATAGGAAGATTTCTAAAAGCATTGTTTAGAAATGTCAGTGACTTTCAGTTTCTAAGTTTTTCTTTTCTCAAACATCACTCCCTCTCCTTGTTTTATCATATTGGTCATTTCCTTGTTATGCCATATACCAGAGAAACCCACAGATAAATGTTTGCTCAGCCTATCCCAAAAAGTCTTGGAATAATAATATCTAAATGTTGTTCAAGATATTTGCATAAATGTTATCTCATTTGAGCTTCATAAAAACATGAGGTCTCTGTACAGATGAGAAATTTAAGAATCTGGAAACTAAAAACATTTGTCCAGAGTCACATGGCTGTTTACGTAGTAGAAGCGGCACTAAAAGTCACCTCTGACCACAAAGCTGGTAGATTTATCACTGTGCTGCATCTATAAGGGTTGCAGATCCAGATTTTCTCATCAACACCTTGTTCATGATGTTCACTCACATTTTGAGCTGTGAAGTCTGTTGCTGAGTCATTCCTTGATTTTCTGCTTGGTTTTGCGTACCCCAGTATTAGCCTACCTCCTTTCCTGTATTATAGCTCCATAAAGAACTCTCATAAATGACTTGAAGTCACCTTAACCTAACTGTCTAAAATCTCTCAAACACATGACAACTTTCTTCTCTTCCTGAACATGAGAAAATGTCAGTAGCCGTCCTTGCCTTTGCTGCTTCCCACTGTTACCTTGACTCTTTCAGTCCACTGCAGATATTTGTCATTTGCCCTTTGATTTTCCCTATTTCGGTTTTAATTTCTTTATTTTTTTTACTGTGCTCTTCATTAGTTTGTTCTGAAATTGAAAATATCTATTTTCTCTTCAAAGTATTTGGCTTCATTTCTTTCCTTGAGAGCTTTCCTCAAATTATTTTCTCATCTGTACCAATCCTCTCTGACAGCTTGGAATGAAAGCTGGGCTTCTCTCCTTGACCATTCCTCATCATTTTCAATGCCTTCTCTTAGTTATATGAATTTGCTCATCCTCCATTTACTTCTGCCAAATTTCCAAGCTTTTAAGAAATTAATTTCAGCTAGTACCATTGCATGATCAGAAAAAGTGCTATCTTTCATTTCATATGTCGGACCTCTACTCTCTCTTGCATATAAATCCTGTCAGCCCTACTGGATCACTTCTTTTTTTATGTAAGCATACTGCAAATTGTTAGCATGCACTTCCAAATAATCTTCTTTCAAGTCTACATTTTTGCACACAATTTTCTAAGTATTCAGCTTCACTGGTCAATTTCCAATTATCTCTGGCTCTATTCCCTTTTCTGAGATGTAATTGAAATGTCTCTACTCCAACATAAAATAGAGTGGTTTATTCTATTTTATGAAGAATGAAAAAAGAACACCACATCCTTAATTTACAAATCTGAACTGTTCTCCTTCCTAATTGTCATCCTTGATCATGTCTTCCAGTTGAGATCTTCTATCTATCATCAGACCTTTGCATGATAATGTTAACCCAAAATCTTACCCCATTGTTGTACTCTTTTCCTCCTTTTCAATAACAAGAAACTCAAACTTAGCCACTTCATTTGAATAATTGGCAAGTAGTATAAGCAAGCACTCTATGTTGTAAACATAAAGGAAATAGATAAATTACTTGTAGGTAGGAAGAAATGTGGAATACTTCTTTAAAATAGAAGAATTTGAGCAAGGTTAATGGAATATTTCTTTTAAGAGAGAAGAACTTGAGCATAGGTAGGATTATAATAATCAAAATGAAGTGTGGGATATGATTCTATTCCAAAGGGCAGGAAAAAATGTGCATAAGTTTAGGGGCATGCCATGGGGTGCATTTTCAGAATGGCTAGTTCCTGTTGGCTGAAAGATAGCCTGCAAGTGATATACATCAGGAAAGATAAGGTGGGGGCATGTTGTAGAGCATATTGCTAACCAAAGTAGTCTAGACTTTATTCTATAGTAAAGAGTAAGCCATTGGAAATTTTAAAAACAAAAATAACATAGTAGACTCCAAAATCTTTACTGAAGGAGTAGGTGGATGAGTCGAAGATAAATCCAAAATGTTTCATTTGGATGACTAGAAAGAGAGCAACACACTAAACAAAGAAGAAAAGGAGGGGATTTGCTGGTTTAGTCAAAAGAAAATGGGTTCAGCTTTGGATATAACTGAACATAAGGTGTTAAAAAGCCATTCAAGTTGAGATAGTAATCAAATACATGGATATGCAGGTCTGAGAGTTTGGATACACAGATAAATTTTGGAAGTCAACCACATAGAAGGGATAAGAAATGTTGTAGGGGTATGTAAAATCACCATGCCTGAAGTCAGAGACAAGATCAGAAGGAGTGTCCATGGAGAATACCCACGCTTACAGGGTAGGAAGGGAAAGGGGCAGTTTAAAGAGAAAAAGTGGTTGTATGGAAGTTAGTGGAAGAATCCAAAGACTGAGCCAAAGGAATAGAGAATTTAAAGAAGAGGGAGGGTGATTACCAATGTCAAATGTTTCCAATATATGGAAGAGGAAAAGTTCTGAAAAGCATTCAATTTGACAATTAGAAAGCCATTAGAAACTGTCAAACAAGATGTGTGAGTAAACTGGAAGGTTCAAAAGCTAGAAAGTAGGCGTGAGAAAGCATAGGCAACAATGTAAACTACTTTTTAGTGAAGTTTGGTGATAAAAGAAGGTGAAAAATGAGATAACTCATTATTATCAAATAATTTGAATTTATCAGGATTAAGAAATGCATGCTTTTAGAACTGAAGAATCATCTGTATGATTGCAGGTATAAGGAAAGGAGCTTGGTACAAAGTAGGAAATGTATACATTTATGTATATATGTATATATTTTTTCATTAGAAAGGGAGGTAGGGAAGCAGGGAGGCAGGGAAGGGAAGGGAAGGGAAATATAGGGTAAAATATTTGTAGCATAGAAAACAAGGACAACTACTGAAGCAAGACCCTGAAAAAGCAAGAGGTGGAATTAGCTAATCATGCACATGCCATGGGTAGCTCTGGCAAGAAGGGAGGTGGGGGCTTCTTTCTCAGAAGCGGAAGGAAAGAGTAAGTCCAGATACAGAAAAGAGTTAAAGTTGAAAGGAGAGAAAGGACCAAACAGATCTTATTCCTCTCTGATCAATCTAAATTTCTATTACGCACGTCTCTATTCCTCCGACTTCTGTGACTGGGACTCCACCTTCAGGAAGCCTGTAGCATTTATTTCCTTGTGTGTGTCTCTTTTATTCCTGTTCTGCAGATGTTTTCTGTAGCAAGCCCACATCACAATTTCTTTCAGTAGCCATTAGTTTACCCCAGCTGTTTCTTGCTGCCCTGGCAGTTTTATTATATTCCTTTACTCCTTTCTCTACCCCTACCTAGCATCTATTTTTATTCTTCTCCTTCACGTAAACCCCTCATCCACACATTTTACTGCCTGAATCTCTTAACTCCCTTTCATACAAACCCTTCCTGACTAGTAAATACTATAGCTAGTGATGGCTACATTTTTCAGGAGGTTGAACTGTGCTAGGAAATGATAGCCAGAGAAGAGATAGCATATTGGGGGGAAAAAAACCTTGAACAAGTTTACGGAATAAAGAAAAGGAGTCAGTAGAAAAAAAAAGAGGGAGATGTTAAAAACAAAATTAAGGAAATAATTTGATTCCAGAGCAGGTAGGAAGAAATGGAATCCAGAGCACAGGTAAAATGATAATCTTAGGCATAGAGATACTCCTGCTGAGGCGGGAAAGAGGAGGTAATAATGGGTCAAATGCATCCACATTTGTAGGAGGAGACATGAACTTTAAGAATTCCAACCTGATGACTTCTATTTCCTGGAGTAGTAGGGAGGCCAAGTAGAGAGAATTAAAGTGGAAGTGATGGAGTAGTGATGGGAGGAGGCTCATGAAAGTTTCAACATGCTTTTGTGGAAAATGGAGGAGAGAGCAGTCTAGGAAAAATTGAGATTATCAAACAACATAGAGGATCCAAGCAAAATTGGAAGCGAAAAATATGTAGAGGCATAAATCCACATGGATGTGAGACTGTTATCTTAGTAATACTTAGCAGTCTACATGTAGGGAAATATGGCCCAAATAAGATCTACATAGAGGAAAAGAATTGAATTAATGTAGGTGAAATTGAAATAGGAATGGATTCCAATGTCCCAAGGGAGCATGCCATGCTTGAAAAACTACAGTAGCTTGCTATAGCTGGAAGCATTGTATATAAGACTAAAAAGTTAATCAAGGACCCAACAAATGATGGTTTTATATGCTTTGGCAATGGAAACCCACTGAAGGGTTTTGAACTGGGGAATGACTTGATCTCATCTGTGTTTTGAAAACATTACTAGAAAACATCTATGGAGGGGGGAATAGAAGGAATAGACAAATGGCAAAGAGGCCATTTAAGAGGTTATTTCAACAGTATAGATGGGAAGGCTTGAACAAGGGCACAGAAGCGGGCATGAAAGGAAGAAATGGATTAGAGAGACCTACAGAGATGATTAGTTGAGGATAGAGTTGAGAAAACGTGGTGACTAAATGGGATTTTAGGTTATTTGAATTTCATTTCTTCCTCACAGATTCTTCTTCCTTACTCCCCTCTGCAGATGATTCTTCCTTTGACAGAAGCCAAAAAAAACTAGTACTAATTGCATATAAAACTCATAAAGCATCATTGAAAGTTTAACAGTATAATTGAAAGAGTACGGACTTAGGAGTTTCATGTTCTAAGCCCTACTCTATCACTTAATATCTTCATGATTTGGCACAGTTAACCTCACTTAGCTTCAGTTTCTTCCTCTGTAAAATGAGGATCATATCTATTTTCCAGAGCTATTGTAAGGTTTAAATGAAATACTGCAAACACGTATAGAAAGTAGTTTGTTTGAATGCTTCCTGGTACATAATAGATGTTCAAATGGTAATTAGTTCTGTTTCCATTATTTTTGTTACTCTTAGTATCTTTGTTATTATCTCAGTGTTCATGGAGTGCTTTTTCCAGGTTCTGCTGTCCCCTCCAAGGCTGGTTTCATCGTGTTTCATCCTGCCCCTGCCTTCTCTTCACTGAAGACATACCAAGTCACATAGTAGATAGGTGATTCCCTAAATATCGCCCAACAAGCCACATAGTGTGAGGGACCCTCCCTGACTCCAGTCCAATCACTGAGCCAGCTGGCCCTAGGTTCACACCAATGGCAGAGGCTGTCCCTCAAATCAGGCCGTATTTGACTGGACAAGGAAACCAACCACACAAAGATGGCCTCTCAGATCATTTGTTTAACTATTGCCATGTACTGACAAATAAACCTCGTATCATTGTGTGTGTCATACGTGAATATGTCATATTCTCATATGCTCTGTTCTCATACATTATATTCTCCCAGGCATGCCTCATGTCCAACTACCTGAAAACATGCCAACCGGAAGAAGCCCCTCAAATCTCAACATATAAGGAGTGCAAAACACAAAAACAAAATCTTAGCAGCCAAGGCCCCTCTGACTGAATCATGGCCAGCTGTCTTTAAAATAACATATGCCAATTTTATGACTGCCTACAGAGATTGCCCTGCAAATAACCTTGGGTAGGTGGTTATGCCTCTAATTATACCCCGTAAGTAACAGAAATCATGCTGCATCATGACTCTCTTCAGATTGCAGAAAAACAGACCTAATTAAAACAGTTCCCTGATGGCCAGGCACGGTGGCTCATGCCTGTAATCCCAGCACTTTGGGAGACTAAGGTGGGTGGATCACCTAGGGTCGGGAGTTCGAGACCAGCCTGACCAACATTGAGAAACCCCATCTCTACTAAAAATTCAAAATTAGCCAGGCATGGTGGTGCATGCCTGTAATCCCAGCTACTTGGGAGGCTGAAGCAGGAAAATCGCTTGAACCCGGGAGGTGGAGGTTGTGGTGAACCCAGATCGCACCACCGTGCTCCAGCTTGGGCAATAAGAGTGAAACTCTGTCTCAAAAAATAATGATAATAAAATAAAATAAACAGTTTCCTGTTTTCCTCTGAATAAGTCCAGTATGGTCCTTTTAACAGTAGCAGCATATTCGAGGTTCTCTCCTCAAGAATCTACTAAGTTGTTGTTCAAAATGATTTTTTTCCCAGAACTAAGAATCAACTTTGAGTGATAACCCGATATGGAGGTACAAAACAATTCATGCACAAAAGGAGACCAAAATGTCAGGCATTTTCCAGAATTTCCCTTTGGCATCAGCCCTATGGTCTTAAATTGGTAAGAGCTCTAGTAAGACCTTTTTGGGTGCTCTTTACCCTACAATCTTCCCTTGCCCAACTTAGAACTAGGGTCAGTGGCATTCTCCGTGCTCACATTTTCCTAATTATACTGGAGAACCACTTCCAAATTGCTAGAATTGGGACCAAGTGGGATAGTGAGAAGAGGGGGAAACAGTGGTCTATTTAACCTCATCTCATCCTTCCAAAATCCACAAAGCTTCTTTCATGGACAAAGATTTTGCGTAATGGGAACCTTTACAAAGCATGAGGAGTCCTCTTGGCTATCATAGGAACAAAGAGTTTTAAGCAATAGATTAGGAATTCACATTAGGGTAAAAGCAGGTAGAACCTCTGTTAGCCTGTAGACTTCAAGGACGTTGATGACAGCAATACCCATGCATCTTACTATTTGAAAGGGAGCCGAATGTCTATGGAATGTAGTATTAAAAGAAACTAGTAATTTTAATACATCTCTGTAAACAAACAAAATTCCACAAGGCTACTCTCAGAGGCAAGGATGGGAAGCCATAGCAAGGAATGTCTCTATTCTAGTCCTAAGAAGATTTGTGTCACTTTCCCGTAACCTCAAGTGTTTACTTGTTCTTGCAACAAATCAGGCCTAGACTGTCACTGGTTAACAATTTTCCAGTATGCATCATTTTCATTTCAGCTCCTGCTAGTGTACCATGCAAAGCACCTGGGCATAGTAATTAATTTTAAGCATTTATGTGCTAGTAAACAATTCTAGCACAACCTTGTGGTTGTGTTTCACTATTAAGTGAGCCCTTTTGGTTTTGCTAAAGTCCACACGTGTGCTTATGTATGTATGTGTTTACATGTATCTGTGTAAACAATAAGTAACAAGCAAAAACAAGCCAGTGTCCTACAGGAACGAGAGCAGTGAGTTTTTTACTATGTGTACCTGTTTATCCTTGCTCCAGGCTAAATTGTGTGCCCCTGTGTGTTAAAGTTAAATAACCATTACTACCTATGAAATCACATAACACTTCCACATTAGGATTGTCAAACATCTGCTAGCATTTTCTTAATACATTCGATTCAGTAGCTGGATCCCAGGAATTCGCCTATGAACACTGAAAGATTACTTCTGATGGCAGACATGAAATTAGTTGCTCCAATTTTTGAACTAGATGGAACCAACTGGAATAGACTACAGGGTGAGAGTATACATGTGAGTTTGAGTGAATATGTCATTTAAACCTAATTTTTGTCTCATTTTCAGGCAGTTATATAGAATATAAGAAATACCGAAATATAACTGAGACCTTGAAGAAACTAAAAGGTATGACAGCATAATTGAAATGGCAAAGTCTGCTTTCATCTTTAGTTTCTCTAGTGAAAGAAGTGACTCTATGTCTCCCTGAAAGCCCAAACTGGAGAACAACTAGGTCCCCCAGAACTGGTCCAGAAAATTAGGGATAAAGAAGTGCCATTTGTCAGTCCTACATCACCATTATTCAATTTCTAGTGGTTGGACAAAGTGTACCCAGCATGGAATTTTGAAAGGCAGGCAGATGAGCCTCCTCCACAGCTTTTTGTTGGTCTACCTTTCATCTTCTAAAGAACAGTGTGCTGAGGGAAATAGCTAAAAATGAAAAACATTGAACAAAGGGTCACAAGTTACAATTGTATTAAATATTTTGAGTCAGGTAAGGCCACTTCGAGTCAGATAAGGTCAAATACTAGCTGGAAACAAAGAAAGTAAGAGACTAAAAACATGAGCAGTTTACCATGACCTTCTACTTAGGCTCTGGGATAAGGTCTCCGTGACGGGTACTCACTGAAAATGGAGAGACAAAGAAGTAAACAATTATAATTCGGGGTGGAAAATGCTGTGAAGGAGGTAAATGCAGGATTCTACAGGATTACATTGACACTTACCACCAACTTAAAGAATAACGGTAAGCAGGGAGGGCTTCCTGTAAGATATGACATCTGAAATTAGTTTCTAAAGACAAATAGGATTTTTCCTGATGAAGCAGTCATGGCAGGCATTACACCTGGAGAGAAAATATTCTGTCCAAAGCCATGAAGGCATGAAAGAGGAAAAGCATGTGTTAACTGCAAGTAGCTCCGTTTGGCTGGACTGTAAGGTCTGAAGTGGTGAGGAAGAGATGGAAAGATGGGGAGGAGAGTGAATAGGAAGGTAACAGGCTGCAGCAGTGAGCCGGAGCCGGATCATGAGAGGCCTTCTGTGGCATTATACTGGAAGCTGCATATAGGCCATGACTCTTAATAGCTAAGCTTCATGGGAATAGAAACTATGTATATTTCATTTGTGGGTTCATCCCCAAAATAGATGCCCCAATAACAGCATGAATGAATTCCATACCAAAGTATTTAAACATTATCCTGAAGGCTAAGAAGATCCATTCAATGGTTTCAAGCATCTAGGGAGATCGCTAAATTTCAATTTTATAAAGGCTCTGGTTGCAGGGTGGAGAATAAATGGGAGGGATCAACACTGGATTGAGGAGCAGGTCTATAAGGCTATTGTAGTAATCCAGGTGAGAGAAGATGGTGGGCAGGGATGGGAGATTTGGAAAACTAGGTAAATTTAGGAGGCATTAAGGAAATTGCATTAACAGGACAGGGTAACTGATGAGAAAGAAGATGGAAAGAAGAATGTGTCAAAGATGGTACTACCAGTTTGATTATTTGAACAAGGTGGTACTATTTACTAAAATTGGGAATATTGGGAACTGAGTGGGTTTGTGAGGCAGAGAAGGGGTATCATTGGTGGGGTTATGGCATCAGAAGGGGGTGTGGGAAAATTGGAAGCAAGGAGAGTAAGGAAAACATCAGTTCCATTTTGGAAACATTGAGTTTAAGGCATCTGAAGGATATTCAGGTGACTGTACATTCAGTACGCAGTTGACTATATATCTGAGGCTCAGAAGAAAAATCTGGAAATATAGATATAAGACTTGCATATAGATAGCAGTTGAAAGTATATGTACCTTTTGGTTGGCTCATTTTTTGTTGTTGTTGTTTGTTTGTTTGTTTTGAGAAGAGTCTCACTCTGTCACCCAGGCTGGAGTGCAGTGGTGCGATCTTGGTTCACTGCATCCTCCGCCTCCCAGGTTCAAGTGATTCTCCTGCCTCAGCCCTCCAAGTAGCTGGGATTACAGGCGCGCACCACCACGCTCGGCTAATTTTTGTATTTTTAGTAAAGGCAAGGTTTTGCCATGTTAGCCAGGTTGGTCGCGAACTCCTGTCCTCAAGCGAACCGCCGGCTTCAGCCTCCCAAAGTGCTCAGATTACAGGGGTGAGCCACTGCGCCTGGCCTGGTTGGCTCCCTTAATGATTCCTCTTATACCCCTGGCCCAGTGAGCTCTGCCTAAAAGCTAATTCACCACAACTTGAATTCCTAATGAGTATTTAATCTTCTTCCTAATGTCTTGTAACCCAGCCCAGGCCCCAGCGGTACCATCTAATAAATCCCTCAGGAGACTGAGCAAGATTCCACATCCTAAAGTTATTGCCTCTTGTAGCCACAGCTCTCAGCTTCTAACAGCACAAGAGTGCCCTCTAGTGTTCAGCATGATGCATACAGGGGCACAGAGCACTGAATTGTGAACCTCGCCTTTCGACCAGGATCACTACCCTGCCACCTTCACTTCTGGGGAAATTCACTGGCCACATACAACCTCAAATTTGGAGGGACTCTAAGTACTTCAGATTCTAGCAGGGCGTGAGGAGAGTCAGGCAAGCCATACTATCTTAAGGCAATGTATTTTTTCAGTTGCCCATCACAGTTAGGGAGTAGCCTGTAGTGCCATCTCTTGAGTACAACCGTCTGGGTTCTCAGTAAGCCTCAGGGGAGAAACTACAAGATAGATTCATCAGAGTTATACTCTTATTTCAGAAATAATAAGCCACAGAGTGTAGATACATATGTGTCTACAAAACTAGAGAACCACAAGGATATTTACCACAGGCCTCCTGGATACACTAGTCTCTGAATATATCCTAGCACAGGGTTAACCACTTTGTCCACAGATGCTACTCCCGTCACTAGAAACTTTTGTATACTAACCAGGGAGCTAGGGTGAAAGTGGAAGGATCATCTTTTACCCTTACCTACAAAGGGCTGTGGGAAGGGCAGTACATCATAAGGAATTCTGAGTGGTACATTCGCCTTTACACTAGTGAACTGATATCCTTGTACATATAGCAGATTAGGAGGAATAGAGATCCTCCTATAGGATCAGTGTGCTCATGAGATAAGATGGAAAAAGGAATTGGGGTGCTCATGAGATGAGATAACATGCAACAAAACCCCAGTATTATTACTGTTACTCCTTTTACTTAACCCTCTACAGAGTGGAGATCCAAGTGCCTACCTCACTATAGCCTAAGAAAACCTATGCTCTAAAAAAGAACAAAATCATGTCCTTCGCAGCAGCGTGGATACAGCTGGAGGCCATCATCCTAAGTGAATTAATGCGGGAACAGAAAACCAAATACCGCGTGTTCTCACTTATAAGTGGGAGCTAAGCATTGGCTATACATGGACACAAAGATGGGAACAATAGACTCTGGGGATTCCAAGGCTGGGGACAAGGGAGGGGGACAGGGGTTGAAAAACTACCTATTGGGTGCTATGTTCACTGCTTGGGTGGGGGGATCATTAGAAGCCCAAACCTGAGCATCACGCAATATACCCATGTAACAAACCTGCACATGTACCCCTGAATCTAAAACAAAATGTTTTAGAAAAGAGAAAAAAAAAAGAAAACCTATGATCTTCATCTTATTTTGCAATACTGCCTTAAGTTCTAATGTGGCCCTCCACCATCTGTCATTTCCTTACCTAGGATTCCAAACAAATATGCCAATTACCAGAAGACATTTTCAGAACTGAAGGCAGAACTGAAAGTATGATTAACCTGAGTACGATGACAAGCACTTGAATTGTTTCGCTAAGGCTAAGGTCAAGTCCTTTCAACAATATGTAGATAATAACTATGGCAAACATACATCATGTCCCAGTACTAGACATACTTATGAAATGTCTGCCTATTCCAGTCATTACCTCAGCATCACAACAATAAGACTTTGCCCATACCTATTGACTCAGGGCCTCCCAGATCCCAGATCATCTTGGCAAACCATAACTTTGTTTTTAATCATTTTGGAGTTTGTTTGCATATAGTAACATTTACCCATTTTGAATGCACTTTATAATAAGCATTGACAAATTTATATACCCCCAGGAAATAACAACTGCCATACTCAAAATACAAGACACTGTCATCACCTCCTCCACAAAATTCACTTCTGCCCATCCTGGTCACCCAGAGCCCCACTTAGAGCCTAAGGTAAACAGTATTTTTGGTTTTGTCACCTAAAATAGATTTGCCATTCCTGAAGTTTCATATAAACAGAAGCATACATGATATCCTCTTTTGTGTCTATCTTAATTTAACAAAATGTTCTTGAATTTCATGTTCAAGTTAAAGTTATGTCCTACTGTGGTTTTTATTTGAATTTCCCAAATGACTGATGATGTTGAGCATCTTCTCATGCTCTCATTGCACATTTCTGTACTTTTTTTTTAAGGAAATTTTGAACCATTGTTTTTTATGAAATGGATTTGTCCACAGCATGAATGAGAGTGATGTGTGGAAGATGGTAACTCACAGGTGCTACAAGCAATTTTTTTTTTTGCTGTTTGCCTTATTCAGTACCCCATATATTTTCAGAAACAGATGAATTAAATCCCATATGACCTCATCATGAGATCATGGTATCCTTTTCTTTTTTTTTTTTAGACGGAGTTGGGAGTTGCTCTCTTGTCACCCAGGCTGGAGTGCAATGGCGTGATCTCGGCTCACTGCAACCTCTACCTCCTGGGTTCAAGCAATTCTCCTTCCTCAGCCCCCAAGTAGCTGGGATTACAGGTGCTCACCACCATAACCGGCTAGTTTTTTGTATTTTTAGTAGAAACGGGGTTTCACCATGTTGGCCAGGCTGGTCTCAAACTCCTGACCTCAGGTGATCCACCCACCTTGGCTTCCCAAAGTGCTGGGATTACAGGTGTGAGCCACTGTGCCCGGCCAATGATATCCTATATTTTATTCCTGATAACGAGATTACAGAGTTTCCTGGCCACTTGATGTAGCACCACTTTTGGAATAATCCTGCACTAGGCCTACTTAAAAGTTAAAAGATAGAATTATTGGACCATGTTCTATATGTTCCATATGATGAAGATACGTCATTGTTTATTATGCATCAATCACATTAAACTTAGGAACACTCCAGGTAAATGAAGTTTGTCCTTAGATTTCTGGCATTTATCAGGTTCTACCCACAGTTCATTCCTTATGTTATTTTTCTAGTTAGTCCAATAACTGATTTCAAGAAAGGGACATAATTTGTTTCATTGTTAACTTTACTTACTGGGCTGTAGGTTTGTGAAATAGTGATCCTCTCAGCCCTTAGAACGGCCATGAAGACTTATGGCATCCAGAGCATGGGGGTAGTTGCCTTCAACTTTGAATCTTGCCGATTTCCTTAGTATACCATATACATGCCGTTTTCTATGAGTGTTAACACATGAAATTTTGGGGAGCACTAGTTTAGTCCTCTATCATAGATATAGCCATCCAGCACATGAAGGTACTATTTTCTACCCTAATTCTCTCTCCTACACCTAATCCTCCTCCCTAGCCCTAACACCAGCCTACTCCAACCTGGCAAATTCTTTGTTTGTTTATTTAAGGATTTTTTTACTATTATACTTGAAGTTCTGGGATACATGTGCAGAATGTGCAGGTTTGTTACCTAGATATACATGTGCCGTGGTGGTTTGCTTCACCCATCAACTCATCATCTACATTAGATATTTCTCCTAATGCTGTCCCTCCCCTTGCCCCGATCCCCCGACAGGCCCCAGTGTGTGACATTCCCCTTCCTGTGCCCATATGTTCTCATTGTTCAACTCCTACTTATGAGTGAGAACATGTGGGGTTTGGTTTTCTGTTCCTGTGTTAGTTTGCTGAGAATGATGGTTTCCAGCTTCATCCATGTCCCTGCAGAGGACATGGACTCATTCTTTTTTATGGCTACATAGTATTCCACGATGTATATGTGCCACATTTTCTTTATCCAGTATAATATTGATGGGCATTTGAGTTGGTTCCAAGTCTTTGCTATTGTGAATAGTGCTGCAATAAATATACGTGTACATTTGTCTTTATAGTAGAATGATTTATAATCCTCTGGGTATATACCCAGTAATGGGATTGCTGGGTCAAATGGTACTTCTAGTTCTAGATTTTTTTTTTTTTTTTTTTTTTTTGAGACGGAGTCTCGCTGTCACCAGGCTGGAGTGCAGTGGCAGATCTCTGCTTACTGCAACTTCCGCCACCTGGGTTCAAGTGATTCTCCTGCCTCAGCCTCCCAAGTAGCTGGAACTACAGGCACGTGTCACCGTGCCCAGCTAATTTTTGTATTCTTAGTAGAGACAAGGTTTCACCACGTTAGCCAGGATGGTCTCTTGACCTCATGATCCACCCGCCTCAGCCTCCCAAAGTGCTGGGATTACAGGCGTGAGCCACCGCGCCTGGACTGTTTCCTGACTTTTTAATGATCGCCATTCTAACTGGCATAAGATGGTATCTCACTGTGATTTTAATTTGCATTTCTATAATGACCAGTGACGTTGAGTTTTTTTTTCATATGTTTGTTGGCTTCATAAATGTCCTCTTTTGAAAAGTGTCTGTTCATATACTTTGCCCACTTTTGATAAGGTTGTTTTCTCTTGTAAATTTGTTTAAGTTCCTTGTAGATTCTGGATATTAGGCCTTTA
>NW_016805114.1:208304-215464 GCF_001698545.2 Rhinopithecus bieti | reverse complement strand
TTTTGTATTTTTAGTAGAGACGGGGTTTCACCGTGTTAGCCAGGATGGTCTCGATCTCCTGACCTCGTGATCCGCCCGTCTCAGCCTCCCAAAGTGCTGGGATTACAGGCTTGAGCCACCGTGCCCGGCCAAATTCTTATACTGTGATGAGAAATGTCTCCAACTACATACTGATGACCATCGTATCCTCAGAAAACCCCTAATTTGGGGAGCATCCACCTCAACACCTATCTGTTTAAGAAGTTAGCTAGACACAAAGTCAACCATATTTTATGGGAATTAGAATACTCACCACCAAGGCCTTCCTTGGGACTTAGAGGTGATACTTCACTCAGAACTCCATAGCTAAGAACAGCTAAGGCAGACCCAGAGCTCAGTTTGTACCAGCTATTCATTCTAGAAGTATTACTAAGTGCTTAGTGTGTATCAGGCACTGGTGCAATGCTTGATGGGCCACATTCACAGAATTTTTTGGTCTTACTAGGCAGCCCAAATGACCAGGTCTTGAGGGCAGATTATATCCCTTAGCAAGCCTGCCCTGGCAGATTATCCAAACTATGAACTTTAAGGCCATCTATTTCCAACTATAATTAATCAGAATAATCTGGCAGAGAAAGTAGGCACACACGCAGGCATACTGATGCCAGACTGAAAGTCAAATATACCCAGAAACAATAATGTATAGTACAGAATAACAGGCTGACTCCCGTTTAGGGAGGCCTGTCCTTAAATACTGTGCCTATGCAAAGACATTTATGTCTGGTGATTATTAAAGATATTGATTAAACTCTACAGAGACTTTTGAAGGATCCATATTTATTACTGCGTCCTCCAATACAATGCATCTAGAAAACCTGTAGTCAGAACAAGAAATACTTTTAGCAATTCAGAAAAATAATACACCACTCACTGTCCCTATGTGCGTCTCTAGGATTCCACAACATTAAAATGTATCTTTAATTTGCTCCATTTCCACTGCCATAACTTCAACCTAGTGATTATGTAATTATTCACTAATATGGCACATTTCATCCATATACTGGTTCTTTATCCATTGACATTAACATAATACTATAACTTAAATTAGCTATTTTGTTTCCAGAAACTCTGATGTTTTCAACTATGACACCAAGATTGAAGAATAATATTGAAGGCCTTTTGTAATTGCATCTACTATACATGGCTAAATGCAGCACAACCAGTTTTTTTGAGGAATACTTCTTCTGTTCTGCTTACAGACAACTCAATAGTTCAACCTACTTCATAGAGTTTGGCTGCAACATAAAACATTCACAGGAAACATCCCCTTCAAAGAAACCATTATACTAGAAATGAAAAAGAATCTCAGGAAAATAGAAATGGACGGGAACTTCCTTAACTTGCCAAACAATATCTCTGAAAAATACAGGTCATATTATTCTTAATATTGAAAGACTGAATGCTTGTTCCTAAAAGCGAGATCAAGGGAAGGATAACTATTCTTGCCACACCTATTCAGCACCACATTGGAAGTGCTAGCTAGTGAAAAGCTAGAAAATAAAATGTACACATAGGAGACAGAAAGAAACAAAACAGTCCTTGTTTGCAGATAATATAATTGTCTACATAGACAATACCAAGGAAATCATAAAAATCTCCTAGTTAGTAAGTTGCAGGATACAAGATCAACATACAGAAACCAATTGTGTTTTTATATACTAGATAAGAACAGGTGGATACCAAAAATAAAAAATACAATGCCACTTACAATTGCTCAGAAAGTGGAAGACTTAGGGGTAAATCTAACAAAACTTGTAAAGAAATTACAAGCTGAACACTACACAATGCTGATGGAAGAAATTTTAAAAATCTAAGTGCATAAATGGAAAGACATAGTATGTTCGTGGACTTGAAGACTCAAGACAGATGTCAACTCTACTCAAATTGACACACGTATTTAATGTAATTGCTGTCAAAATCCAAGCAAAAAATTTTTATATATAGGTTATATATATATATACACACACACACACACACACACAATGGATAAGCAAATATGTGATATAGACAATATACCTACAAAAATGCCTAGATTTTGTTACGAATTTTGCAAAATTTATATGAAAAGTCAAAAAACTCAAATAGCTAAAACAGTTTTAAAATACAAAGTGGGAAGAATCAGTGTACCCAATTTCAAGTTTTATTATATAACTACAGTAATCAAGACTGTGTGATATTGACAGAGTGATAGACACATAGATCAATGGAGCAGCACACAAAACCCAGAAATAGACACACACAAATATGATCATTGATTTTCAGCAAAGGTGCAAAAGCAATTCAGTGGAGGAAAGATAGCATTTCCAACAAATGGTATTAGAGCAATTGAAAATCCGTAGGGTAAAGAGTGAACCTCAACCAAAAACTCATACCCTATACAAAATTAACTAAAATGTATTATGGACTTACATGTAAAATGTAAAATTATAGAACTTTTAGGGAGAAAACACAAGAAAAACTTTGGCATATAGGGTTGGGCAAAGAGTTCATTCACTTGATACCAAAAGCACAATTCATGAAAGAAATTAAATGATAGTTTGGACTTCATCAATATTAAAACTTTGGTTCCATGAAAAAGGATAAAAAATCTTTGGCTCCATGTTAAAAAGATAAAATATAGCCTATAGGGTAAGAGAAAATATTTGCAAATCACAAATCTGACAAAATACCTCATATCTATAGTATATAAAGAAAAAATAAGCAATCCCAATTAGAAAATAAAGAAAAGACACAGACATTTCGCAGACAAGGATATACAAAGGTAAATAAGCACATAAACAGATGTAAAACATCATTAGTCATTAAGGAAATGCAAATTAAAAGTACAATGAAATATCATTACACACCAATAAGGATAGATAAAATAAAAATAGTTACAACTCCAAAAACTGGCAAGGATATAGAGGAATTGGACCTCTCATACATACTTGATGGGGATATAAAACAGTAGAGCCACTCTGAAACAGAATTTCAAAGTTTCTTAAAAATGAAACACAACCCAGCAATTGCCCTTCTGGGCATTTATCCCAAAGAATGAAGCCTTCTGTTACGTATACACACACATGCACAGCTACTTGTACACAGATGTTTGTAGTAAATTTGCTCATAATTAAAAAAAAAAAAACTGAAAACAACCCAAATGTCCTTCAAAAGGTGAATCCAATGAGTCAATGCAATGGGTTATGCGATTGTGGTATATCCATAACATGGGATATTTCTCAGCAATGGAAAGGAACAAACTGATACACACAAACCTGGATTAGCCTGTAGATAATTATGCTGAGTGAAATAACCATTCCCTAAAAGTCACATACTGTATCACTCCATTCATATAACAATCTTGAAGTGACAAATTATAGAAATAGAAAACAGATTAGTGGTTGCCAGAAGTTAAGGAGCTGATGAGAGCAGGACAGAAACTAGCATGACTGCAAAAAGACAACATGAGGGATCCTCATGGCTATGAAAATGTTTCGTATCTTTACCATATCAATGCCAATATCCTGTTTCTGATATTATACTACAGTTTTGCAGGTTGTTACCATTGGAGAAAATTAGGTAAAGGATGAATGAGATCTGTGTGTATTTTATTTTGCAACTGCATGTGAATCCAAAATTATTTCAACATAAATGACTCAATTAAAATATCCATTAAATATCCATAAATTTGAAACACCTTTAGCTAGACTGATCAAAAAAGAGATAATTCACAAACCACCAATGTCAGAAATAAAAGAAGGAGTATCTACCACAGAGACCACAGACATCAAAAGGATAATAAGAAACATTATTGTCTCAGTAAGATTGGTTGAGTTACTATAACAAATTACCATAGACTGGATGGCTTAAGCAATAAACATTTATTTCTCATAATTCTGAAGACTGTAAGGTCCAAGATCAAGGTGCCAGCAGATCCAGTGCCTGCTGAGGGCCAGTTTCCTGGTTTACAAATGGCCACTTTCTGCCTATACCCTTATGTCTTTTCTTAGGAGAACACTAATTTTATTCAGAAGGACTCCACCCTTATGATATAATTACTTCTCAAAAGCCCCACCTCCTAATATCAACACATTGGGGATTAGGTTTTCAATATATTGATTTGGGCAGGACACAAACATTTAGTCTATAATATTCTATTCCTGGCTTCAAAAAGTCATGCCTTTCTGACATGCAAAATACATTCATTTCATCCCAACAACCCCAAAAGTCTTAACTCACTCCAGTGTCAACTCTAAAATCTAGAGTCCAGAGTCTTGCCTAAATATCATCTAAATCAGTTATGGGTGAAACTTGAGGTAAGATTCATCCTGAGGCAGAATTCTTCTCCAGGTGTAAACCAGTGACACCAAACAAGTTATGTGCATCTTAAATACAGTGGCAGGGCAGGCATATGATAGACATTGCCAAAACAGAAATTTGCTGGGGGGCGAGGAAAGTAAGAAAGAAGGAAGGAGTGATGAGCTCCAGGTAAGTCCAAAATCTAGCAAAGAAAAGTCTATGAAGTCTTAAGGCTTGAGAATAATCCTCTGGTTTGATCCTCTGTCTTCTGGACCCACTGTGGCAGTAGTCCTGCCTCCACAGTTCTGCTGAGTGGGAGTTAAGTGCCCATGGCTCTGCCTAGCAGATGTTATGAGCCCATGGTGAGATTATGTGAACATTGGTTCAGCCCTTTGAGACTGAGGTGAAGTAGACCTGCCTCTCAGGCCCGTGCATTCTGGGCCTGTAGTGAGAGTCATAGCCCTGATGATCTTTGAATCACCTTTTGGGCTTTCTTTCCTTGTCTGAAGAATAATGCATGTCCACAGCTGGAACAGATGTATGATCTGGGTCTGTAGGCCCTGAGAAGTCTGACGGTCTTCTTTTACTTGGTCCCATTTTCTGTTTTCTTTTCTTTTTTTTTTTTTTTTTTATACTTTAAGTTCTAGGGTACATGTGCATAACGTGCAGGTTTGTTACATATGTATACTTATGCCATGTTGGTGTGCTACACCCATCAACTCGTCAGCACCCATCAATTCATCATTTATATCATGTATAACTCCCCAATGCAATCCCTCCCTCTTTAGTCAAAGCTGGCAGCTTTTTTGCTAACATAATGGCTTCTGCTAAGATAGCTGAATAGGTCCATGCTTCACACCTGCACTAATCTCCTTAACAAATGATTGCTCTACCACACCCGTAGTGTTTTCTTCTGAACTCACTTTCTCACTTTTTGTTATGCATAGGCTGAGAATTTTCCAAATCTTTAAGTTCTCATAACTTTTTGGTAAGTAATTGTGTCTTCAATTCATTTCTGTCCTCTTGCATTTTACTATAAGCAATCAGGAGGAACCAAACCACTCCTTAGACACTTTGTTTAGAAATTTCCTTGGTTAAATACCCAATTTTATTGTTCACAAACCCTACCTTCCACAAAACGCTAGAATACAAACATAATTCAGCCAAATTCTTTGCCACTTTATAGCAAGAATCACCTTTCCTCCAGTTTCCAATAGTGTGTCCCTCATCTCCATCTCAGACCTCGTCAGAATGGCCTTTACCATCCATGTTTCTATCAACATTCTGTTCAAGATTATTTATGCATTCTCTAAGAAGACAAACGTTTTCTCTACAGATCTCCATTTTTCTTTCTGAGCTATCACTAGAATCACCTGTAAAAATCTCTTCACAGCAATTCTGGCTTCTTCTGGCATGTACTGCTAAACCATTCTATCCTCAACCCATTACCCAGTTGCAAAGCCACTCCACATTTTTAGGTATTTGTTACAGCAGCAGAACACCACCTCTTAGTACCAGTTTCTGTCTCAGTCAGTTCAGACTTCTATACAAAATTACCATAGACTGGATGACTTAAGCAGCAAACGTTTATTTCTGACAGTTCTGGAACCTGGAATGTCCAAGATCAAGGTGCCAGCAGATCTGGTGTCTGGGCCCACTTCCTGATTTGCAGACGACTGTTTTCTTATTAGATCCTCACATGGTTAAGTGCAAAAAGTAAGAACAAGTTCTCATGTCTCTTCTTATAAGGGCACTAATCCCATTCAGAAGGACTCCACTTTAATGACCTAATTAGTTTTCTAAGACCCCACTATCAGATAAATAGCAATCCCCCACAAAATGTTTCCAAAAAAGTAGAAGTGCATGCTTCAAAATAATTTTATGAGTCCACATAACACTGCAACTAAAATCAGAAAAAAAAAGGATTTAAAATGAATAAAACTGTAGATCATTTTGCACTTATCCCCATGTATATAATACTTTTTAAATACTGGCATATTATGTATAAGAAGAAAGATAAATTACCAAATGAAGTATATTCAAGAAATGAAATATATGCTGCTAAGCAGGCTCTCTGGCTTTCACACTTTGTCTTTATTTACTATCTAATTATGTTCAGTTTTTCAGTATCTTTCTCCAAAGCATCAATAACCCCAATAAAAATAATCCAATTTCTTAGCTTTCATGTTTATTATGTCCCCGTGCCTCTCAAACATCAAAGACATTGTACCTACTAGTATATGCCTTGCATTAATGCTCCATCCCAGTTTACCATCAGTACAAGTTTCAACAAATGCATGACAGAGGATATTAGCGTTTTACCTACCATCAGTGAAGGGTCCTTCTTTGTCAGACGGTCAGCAAGAATTCAGCAAGAAATCCCATTATAGTGTTGCTTCCCAAGTCTAACTCCCACAAGATGGGTGCCTCAAAGAACAGAATCTGAAAAAAGAATTTGCATATAGGAAATGTATTGGTGACCAGGGGCAGTGACTCACACCTGTAATCCCAGCACTTTGGGAGGCCCAGGTGAGTGGATCACTTGAGGTCAGGAGTTCGAGACCAGCCTGGCCAACATGGTGAAACCCCATTTGTACTAAAAATACAGAAACTAGCCAGGCATGGTGGCACCCTGTAATGCCAGCTACTCAGCAGACTGAAGTGGGAGAATTGCTTGAACCCCGGAGGCAGAGGTTGCAGTGAGCTGAGATCCTGCCACTGCACTCCAGGCTGGGCGATAGAGTGAGATTCCATCAAGAAGAAGAAGAAGAAGAAGAAGAAGAAGAAGAAGAAGAAGAAGAAGAAGAAGAAGAAGAAGAAGAAGAAGGAGGAGGAGGAGGAGG
>NW_016805114.1:205163-207343 GCF_001698545.2 Rhinopithecus bieti | reverse complement strand
TTTGCCCCCCTCCCCCCGGCCGGGGGAGAAAGGGGTAGTCCCTTTCAAAAAAAAAAAAAAAAATATATATATATATATATATATATATGCACATACTTTGTGTGTATATGTATATATTCAACAACATGCTTATTAGTGTAACAACCTGCTTCATCCCTTCTTCAGTACACTTTCACCCCACTTTCATTCATGCCCATATTTCTAGCATCATATCCTGTTCTAATTCCTTGTTTATGAGCTAGTTCTGACTGCTTCCACATCGGATTTAAGATATCTCTAATTAATTGGGATACATGGAGAGGGTGTCATCGTCATTCTCGGAAGCCTTAGTAACATAGATAGGAATAACTCACGTTTACCTAAACCACCCAAGGTGGATGTCTACGAAAGTCCTGCCTTTGCAAGTGCTCTATATGGGTTTGGAGTGAATCTAGCAGAGGTCATATCTAAGAAAGCCAGTATGTTTAATTTGTAGAGTTTTGAGACTTGCCTGGATCCAATGAGAGAAGCAGAAAAGTGAAGAAGAGTTTAAACTATGGTCAATGAGAGAAGCTGGAAATCAGAAAAGCCAGAAAAAGCAGCACCCATAATTGAATCTGAGGAGTAAGGCAAGGTCACAAACATGAAAACAAAGTAAAAGTTTCTTGCAGTAACACCAGTTGGAACTTCTCCTCATTAACTGTGTCTTTTTCCTAGAAATTTCTACAGAAAATAAAATAAGAATGCTGCGGTCAAAAGGGCAGAGTATTCAAGCAGAAAGCAGAAAAAACTGCTTTCTCCGTCCAGAGAAACTAAGCTCTGTCACTTACTAATTATATCACATATGGCAAATCACTTAACCTATCTGAGGCCCTCATATTTTCTTCATATCTAAAGTGAGAATATGAATATAGGTACCCATTTCCTGAAAAATTTTTTCGAGATTCAATGAATTAGCAAATATGAAGATGTTTGGCTTCATAGTAATGTCTGCTTTCAGAGAGATCTATAAGATGCTTCTCCTTGAGCAAGGTATCTGCTGGAGGACTCCCCTAAACGTCCAAAGGAGGCAGAAAACTCTGAAGGGGAGAAGAAGGAGGCAGCCACCTTGGACGGTGAGAGGACCCTTCCTGTGGAGTTGGAAAAGAACAGCACCCTCTCTGAGCCCGGCTCTGGCCGGGGGCCTCCCCAAGAGGAAGAAGAGGAGGAGGAAGAGGAAGAGGCTGCCAATGAAGATGCTGAGGCCCCAGGCGTCAGAGATCATGAGAGCCTGTAGCCACCAATGTTTCAAGAGGAGCCCCCACCCTGTTCCTGCTACTCTCTGGGTGCTACTGGGGAAACTGGCCATGGCCTGCAAACTGGGAACCCCTTTCCCACCCCAACCGGCTCTCCTCTTCCACTCACTATTCCCACTCCAATCCCAGCCCATGGAGATTGACCTGGATGAGGCAGGTCACCTGGCCCTCCCCTCTAGGTCCCCATACCCCTATTATCAGAGTCAGAGCCATGTCTTCTGCTCCCTGGGTTGAGATGAGGCTATTATGTTCCTTCCACTTGGAGCTATTTTCCAGGCTTCTGCGGGGCCTGGGCCAACTGTTTCCACCTCCTGACATCCTTCTCCCACTCTCCTAGGTATTCTGGAACTCTGGGTTGGGATCAGGGGTAGGAATAGAAAAGATGGAGCATAAACAGCAGTGTGGGCTTGTGGGGCCTGGGAGGGGCAATCCTCAAATGGGGGGTGGAGGCAGCACAGAAGGGTGGCATCTTCCTGAGCTCCTGTCCCCTGCTACACCTATTATCCCAGCTGCCTAGATTCAGGTAAAGTGGGACAGCTTGTAGGGAAGGGGCTCCTTACCATAAATCCTTGATGATTGACAACACCCATTTTTCTTTTTGCTGATCCCAAGAGTTCCGGGAGTTGTAGTTTATCATCAAAAGATTTTGGGGCTTCCAAGTTGTTTGGGCCAAGGACCTGAGACCTGAAGGGTTGACTTTACCCATTTGGGTGGGAGTGTTGAGCATCTGCCCCCGTTTAGATCTCTGAAGCCAGAAATGTGATGCTTGGGAAGGCCCCTAGCTGCCCTTTTCCCTCTCTGCACAGTGCTCAAGGCCAGCTTATAGTTATATATATCACCCAGATATAAAGGAAAAGACACATTTTTTAGGAAATGTTTTTAGTAAAAGAAAACTACAAAAAAAAA
>NW_016805114.1:201881-203193 GCF_001698545.2 Rhinopithecus bieti | reverse complement strand
ATCACACATGTACTAAATAGAGTACCCGATAGTTATTTTTCCTGATCCTCTCCCTCTTGCCACCCTCCTCCCTCAAGTAGGTCCCAGTGTCTGTTGTTCCCTTCTTTGTGTCTGTTGATTCTCATTATCTAGCTCCCACTTAATAAGTGAGAACATGCAGTATTTGGTTTTCTCTTCCTGAGTTCGTTTGCTAAGAATAATGGCCTCCAGCTCCATCCATGTTCCTACAAAGGACATTATCTCATTCTCTTTTATGGCTGCATAGTATTCCATGGTGTCTATGTACCACATTTTCTTTATCAAGTCTATCATTGATGGGCATTTAGGTTAAGTCCATGTCTTTGCTATTGTGAATAGTGCTGCAGTGAACATTCGCATGTATGTGTCTTTATGGTAGAATGATTTATATTCCTTTGGGTATATACCCAGTGATAGGATTGCTGGATCTAATGGTAGTTCTGGTTTTAGTTCTTTGAGGAATCATCACACTGCTTTCCACAATGATTGAACCAATTTACCTTCCCATCAATCACATATAAGCATTCCTTTTACTCTGCAACCATGCCAGCATCTGTTATTTTTCTACTTTTTATTAATGCCATTCTGACTGGTGTGAAATGGTATCTCATTGTGATTTTGATTTGCATTTCCCTAATGATTCATAATATTGAACATTTTTTCATATGCTTGCTGGCCACATGTATGTCTTCTTTTGAAAAGTGTCTGTTCATGTCCTTTGACCACTTTTTAATGGGGTTGGGTTTTTTTGTAAACTTGTTTAAGTTCCTTATAGATTTTGAACTTTAAACCTTTGTCAGATGCATAGTTTGCAAATATTTTCTCCCATTCTGTAGGTTGTTTGTTTGCTCTATTCGTAGTTTATTTTGCTATGTAGAAACTCTTTCGTTCCATTAGATTCAATATGACAATATTTGCTTTTGTCGCAATTGCTTTTGGTGTCTCTGTCATGAAATCTTTGCCTGGTCCTATTCCAGAATTGCATTGCCTAGCTTGTCTTCCAGGGTTTTATACTTTTGGGTGTTATATGTAAGTCTATTCTCTCTTGAGTTTTTTGGGGTTTTGTTTGTTTGTTTTTGTTTTTGTTTTTTGAGATGGAGTCTCACTCTTGTTGCTCAGGATGGAATGCAGCAGTGCAATCTCGGCTCACTGTAAACTCCACCTCCTGGGTTCAACCAATTCTCCTGCCTCAGCCTCCCGAGTAGCTGGGACATAGGCGCCTGCCACCACACATGGCTATTTTTTTTTTTTTTTTTTTTTTTAATAAAGAAAAGGGGTCATATTGTTGGCCAGG
>NW_016805114.1:188331-200838 GCF_001698545.2 Rhinopithecus bieti | reverse complement strand
TAAGTAACGACAAGGTGTCATCATGTTGGCCAGGCTGGTCTCGAACTCCTGACCTCAGGTGATCCGCCCACCTTGGCCTCCCAAAGTGGGGGGATTATAGGCGTGAGCCACCATGGCCAGCCCATCTTGAGTTGTTTTTTGTATGTGGTGTACAGAAAGGGTCCAGTTTCAATCTCCTGCGTATGGCTAACCAGTTATCCCAGTCCCATTTATTGAATAGGGAGTCCTTTCCCCATTGCTTGCTTTTGTCAGCTTTGTTGAAGATCAGAGTGTTGTAGGTGTGTAGCCTTATTTCTGGGATTTCTATTCTGTTCCATTGGTCTCTGTGCCTGTTTTTGTACCAGTACCATGTTGTTCTGGTTACTGTAGCCCTATAGCATAGTTTGCAGTCAGGTAAGGTGATGCCTCTGGCTTTGTTCTCTTTGCTTGACTTGTATATCTCTTGTAGTAGCTTGGTCTCATGTTTCTATTAATTAACTCTTGTGGTGCTCTCATGAGGTCTTTTTCTGCTCAACTGCCTCCTCCCAGGGTCAGGCTGCATTTCCTTCGTTGGTGAAAGACTCTAGGAATCTCAGCCTGCTTTCTCATGTTCTCTCTCTCTCTGTCTCTCTGTCTCTCTCTCTCTCTCTCTCTCTCTGTCTCTCTCTCTCTCTCTCTGCTTCTATCTTCTATTTTCACGCTTAGAGTTCTGCTGCCTTCCCTCCAAGTGTGGCTATAGATGCTTCAGTTTTCCCCTTTCTTGAATACAGGATCTTACTACTGTAAATGTTTTACTGAAGATCAGTGCAGAAAAAAAAAGACATGAAACATAATATAATTCTGGGAGTATCAGTGGATTACAAGCCATAGAATTCTCATAATAATTTCTCTATCATTCCAAACTCCCTTGTGGGTTGGGTCTTTTCTCCCAGTAGGTGGAGTTTCAGAGGTGCTTCTATCCTGATTACCCGATTGACACTTGAGGGTACATCCTGTGATGCTTGAAACTCCCTCTTCTCATCTTGAATATGGAACATAAGCATGTTCCAGAAACAAGGTATCCTAAATGTCCCTTTCTGCAGTGGGCAGCAGGTATCTCTGACCTCAGAAATATCACACAAGTGACCCATTGCTGACTAAGCCTATAAGAATTTTATTGCTCACACTGCTACTCATAGCATGTGGCTTCTCTGCTGCTCAGTTTTTCCATTTTATGATAAAATTTACCCTTCTTTCCAGCTTTCAATCTTCCTGCTTTGTTTTTGTATTCTGATTAGTGTCCTACTTCAATTCAGAAGAGGCTTGGCCATTTCAAAGACCAAGGCAAGCCCTTTGGCCTTTTCCATTCCTCTAGGTATTCTAGCACCAAATAACAATTGGTCACAAACACAATTCTAATACATTCTCTGGGCACAGCCATGTACAAGACTTGAGCTGGCCTCACTGCAGCCATCTCCATGGAAACCAAGAAAAAAAATGTGCATTTTGAGAAGCTGGAGGTCAAGTCCCTCTGGCACATGTTTTTTCCACAACAAATGACACAGGTGAAAGTGACCCAAGCAAAAGTCATACAAGATAAGTCTTAGATGGACCTGCTTCTCCCCAGCCTACCATCAAAGGTCACCCTGAGCTTTTTCAACTTCCCACACTACTACCAACTGACAGAGAGTTATCACAAACTTTCTTAGCCTCACTGCCCAGCTATCTAACTTTTTAAATTGAAATAACAGGCCTGGAGAATTGATGGACATTTTTCTCCATCATCCAAGCATAAAATTATCTGACCCAAGGGGCCGTTCATACTTTCAAAACTGAAACAATATTACACCAAAGGAATTCACAGAATTGTGCACTGTTACGTTGTGCTTGCCTCTATCATATGTAAATATCCTTGGGATTAAGCTACAAAGTGCTATAGAAAGATACACTGTCTGCAGACACTACATATGAAATTGTAATCAGAGATTATTTTTTATATTTTATTTTTAATTTTTGTGGGTACATAGTGGGTGTATATATTTATGGGATGTGTGAGACATTTTCATACAGGCTTGCAATACATAATAATCACATCATGGCAAGTGGGGTATCCATTCCATCAAGCATCTATCCTTTCTGTTATAAACAATCCAATTACACTCTTTTAGTTATTTTTAAATGTACAATTAACTATTTAGTCACCCTGTTGTGCTATTAAATAGTAGATCTTATTCATTCTTTCTAACTATTTTTTTACCCATTAACCATTCCCACCTACCCCCCACCCCAGCCCCCTATTGCCCTTCCCAGCCTCTGGTAACCATCCTTCTACTCTCTATGAACAAGAGACGAATTGTGATTTTTAGATTCCACAAGTAAGTAAGAACATGTGATGTTTGTCTTTCTATGCCTGGCTTATTTCACTTAACATAATGATCTCCAATTCTATCCATGTTGTTGCAAATGGCAGGATCTCATTGTTTTTTATGGCTGAATAGTACTCTATTGTGTATATGTACCACATTTTCTTTATCCAGTTATCTGTTGATGGAAACTTAGGTTGTTTCCAAATCTTACATATTGTGAACAGAGTTGCAACAAACACAGAAAGGCAGGTATCTCTTTGATATACTGACATCTGTTCCTTTGGGTACATACTCAGTAGTGGGATTGCTGGATCATATAGTAGCCCTATTTTTAGTTATTTAAGAAACCTCCAAACGGATTTCCATAGTAGTTGTATTAACTTACATTCCTACCAACAGGGTTTGAGGGTTCCCTTTTCTCCACATCCTCACCAGCATTTGTTATTCCCTATCTTTTGGACTTAAGTCATTTTAACTGGAGTGAGATGATATCTCCTTGAAGTTTTGATTTGCATTTCTCTGATGATCAATTATATTGAGCACCTTTTCATATACCTGTTTGCTTATTATATGCCTTCTCTTAAGAAATGTCTATTCAAATCTTTTGCCCATTTTTTGAAAGGATTATTAGATTTTTTCCTATAGAATTGTTGGAGCTCCTTATATGTTCTGGTTGTTAATCCCTTGTCAGATGGGTAGTTTACAAATATCTCCTCCCATGTTGTGGGTTATCTCTTCATGTTGTTGATTGTTTCCATTGCTGTGCAGAAGCCTTTTAACTTGATGTGATCTCATTCGTCCATTTTTGTTTTGGTTCCCTGTGTTTGTGAGGTATTGCTCAAGAAATTGTTGCCGAGACCAATGTCCTGGGAAGTTTGGCCAAAGTTTTCTTGTAGTAATTTCATAGTTTGAGGTCTTAAATTTAAGTCTTTAATCCATTTTGATTTGACTTTTGTATGTGGTGAGAGATAGGGGTATAGTTTTCTTCTTTTGCGTAAAGATATCCAGTTTTCCAAGCACTATTGTATCAAAGAGAGTCTCTTCCCCAGTGCATGTTTTTGGTGGCTTTGTCAAAAATGAGTTCAAGGTGGCTGTGTGGATTTGCTTCCACGTTCTCTGCTTTGTTCCATTGGTCTATGTGTCTGTTTTTATACCAATACCATGCTGTTTGGGGTACTAAAGCTCTGTAGTATAATTTGAAGTCAGGTAATGTGATTCCTCCAGGTTTAGTTTTATTTACTCAGGCTAGTTTTGGTGATCCTGGGTTATTTGTGGTTCCATATACATTTTAGGATCGTTTATTCTATTTTTGTGAAGAATGTCATTGGTATTTTGATAAGGATTACATTGAATCTATAGATTACTTTGGATAGTATAGATATTTTAATGACATTGATTCTTCCTATCCATGATCATGGAATATCTTTCCATTTTTTGGTGTCCACTTCAATTTCTTTCATCAGTGTTTCACAATTTTCATTATAGAGATCTTTTACTTATTTTGTTAATTCCTAGGTATTTAATTTTATGTGTGGCTATAGTAAATCAGATTACTTTTTTATTTCTCAGATTTCCCAATGTTGGCATATACAAACGCTACTGATTTTTATATGTTGATTTTGTATCCTACAACTTTACTAAATTTATCAATTCTAATTCTTTTTGTGGAGTCTTTAGGTTTTTCCAAATATAAGATTATATCATCTGCAAACAAGGATAATTTCACTTCTTCCACTCCAATTTGGATACCCTTTATTTCTTTCTCTTGTCTGGTTGCTCTAGCTAGGACTTCCAGTACTATGTTGAATAACAGTGGTGAAAGTGGGCATCCTTGTCATGTTCCAGATCTTAAAGGAAAGACTTTCAGTTTTTCCCCATTCCGTATGTTACTAAGTGTGACTCTGTTGTATATGGCCTTTATTATGCACAGAAATTCTGAGTGGTCTGCACCTAATGCAATATGTTCAAGTATGTAGAAATGTATTATCTACACACCAGGAGGGTAAAGAAAGTCTACTGAGAACCAAAGACCTACTATACCCTCTTTTGATCCCCAAGGGTTCCTGCATGACTGTTTCACTGGACTCTCTGTTTTAATTCAGTCTAGGGCTATGTTCCACTTTTTCATGACACATACGCTGGTAAAGACTACACTTTGCCTTGGTGTATTATTTATTATTATTATCCTTGAGGAAAACAGATATCACACATAGACTGGGTAATGTGATAACAGTTTAATAAAAAGACTTTAAAGATAATTAATGAAAGTGTGGGAAGAATTTCTAAGTAAGTATTCTGTTACTGACAACAGGGAAGAGTCATTACCATGCCTACTTTGGAAGGGTTGGGGGTAGTCACTGGAATCCAGAGAAGATAGCAAAAATGTAGGTAACATAACAGGAGCCATGACAGTCACCAGGCAAAATAAAGTCAACAATGATGACTCTTCAGGGAAGAAGCCAGAAGAATAAATACTCTGGCTTTAATTTTTCCCCACCTCCCAACATTCTCCCCATGCCTTCCATTGGCCAAACTCAACCAGGGACAGAAAACCAATGAGGAAACATTGGACTTAAACTGTATTTTAGACCAAATAGACCTAATAGACTGCTATGATTTCAAAGCCCCCTCCAAAACTCATGTTGAAATTTAGTTGCCATTGTAACAGTATTGAGAGTGGGGGCTTTTAATATGTGATTAGGCCATGAAAACTCCACCCACATGTGTGGGCTTAATGTCTTTAAAAAGAGGGCTTTTGAGAGTGATTTCTTACTCCCTTGTTCTTCTGCTTTCCATCATGTGATGATGCAGCAATAAGGCCCTAACCAGATCTGAGCCCCTCAACCTTGAATTTCTCAGCCTCTAGGACTATAAGAAGTAAATTCAGGAAATACAGAAAATACCACTAAGACGGTTCACCAAGATTGAAATGAAGGAAAAAATGTTAAGGGCAGCCAGAGAGAAAGGTCGGGTTACCCACAAAGGGAAGCCCATCAGACTAACAACAGATCTCTCTGCAGAAACCCTACAAGCCAGAAGAGAGTGGGAGCCAATATTTAACATTCTTAAAGAAAAGAATTTTCAACCCAAAGTTTCATATCCAGTCAAATTAAGTTTGAAAAGTGAAGGAGAAATAAAATCTTTTACAGACAAGCAAATGCTGAGAGATTTTATCACCACCAGGCCTGCCTTACAAGAGCTCCTGAAGGAAGCTCTAAATATGGAAAGGAAAAAGCAGTACCAGACACTGCAAAAACATACCAAATTGTAAAGACCATCGACACTATGAAGAAACTGCATCAACTAACGGGCAAAATAACCAGCTAGCATCCTAATGACAGGCTCAAATTCACACATAACCATATTAACCTTAAATGTAAATGGGCTAAATGCCCCAATTAAAAGACATAGACTGGCAAATTGGACAAAGAGTCAACACCCATTGGTGTGCTGTATTCAGGAGCCTCATCTCACATGCAAAGACACACATAGGCTCAAAATAAAAGGATGGAGGAATATTTACCAAGGAGATGGAAAGCAGAAAAAAGCTGGGGTTGCAATCCTAGTCTCTGATAAAACAGACTTTAAAAGAACAAAGATAAGAAAAGACAAAGAAAGACATAACATAATGGTAAAGGGATCAATGCAACAAGAAAAATTAACTATCCTAAATATATATGCACCCAATACAGGAGCACCTAGACTCACAAAGCAAGTTCTTAGAGACCTACAAAGAGACTTGGACTCCCACACAATAATAGTAGGAAACTTTAACAACCCACTGTCAATATTAGACAAATCAATGAGACAGAAAATTAACAAGGATAGTCAGGACTTGAACTCAGCTCTGGACCAAGCAGAACTAATAGACATCTGCACAACTCTCCACCCCAAATCAACAGAATATACATTCTTCTCAGCACCACATCACACTCATTCTAAAATTAGCCACATAATTGGAAGTAAAACACTCCTCAGCAAATGCAAAAGAAGAGAAATCATATCAAACAGTCTCTCAGACCACAGTGCAATCAAATTAGAACTCAAGATTAAGAAACTCACTCAAAACTGCACAATTACATAAAAAATGAATAACCTGCTCCAGAATGACTACTGGGTAAATAACAAAATTAAGGCAGAAACAAATAAGTTCTTTGAAACCAATGAGAACAAATGGAGAATTGAAATAAAAATAAGTTGAAATATTTCTTTAAATAAATAGTTATACACACACACACACACACACACACACACACACACACATATTCTTTTCTTTTTTGAGACTTAGTCTCGCTCTGCACCAGGCTGGAGTACGGTGGCACAATCTCGGCTCACTGCATCCTCTGCCTCCCAGGTTCAAGCAATTCTCCTGCCTCAGCCCCTCAAGTAGCTGGGATTACAAGCACACACCACCACGCCCGGCTAATTTTTATATTTTTAATAGAGATGGGGTTTCACCGTGTTGCCAACCTGTTCTCAAACTGCTGACCTCAAGTGATCTGCCGGCCTTGGCCTCCCAAAATGCTGTGATTACAGGTGTGAGCCACTGTGCCTAGACAATCAATAGGTATATTTTAGCAAGACGTAGATTGAGATTCCTACTCAGATGTAAAATTGCAGTATGACACAATACATACCTCAGACGAAAGCTTTAGTTCTTTCTCCAGTGGGTCTTGAAGGTGGCAAGAAATACATACGAAATAAATACTCCAGTTCAGTGTCTCTGATTATTCAGATGGAATGAAAATGTGTGGGAAATTGATGGGCTTGGGGAAAAGTGATTATAAGAAGTTGGGAGTGTATATAAAGAAATGAAGAGCTGGAAGTGGGATGTAATAGGTTTTGTAACTTGTCTCACTTAGAAAGGATGTAGGATTGGTTTTAGAGTTTCCAGCAGG
Source organism: Rhinopithecus bieti (assembly GCF_001698545.2). NCBI lineage: Eukaryota > Metazoa > Chordata > Mammalia > Primates > Cercopithecidae > Rhinopithecus > Rhinopithecus bieti. Next base: position 193,616 of record NW_016805114.1, on the reverse strand, counting down.
CCGTTTTAAGGGATGTGTCAGAAGAACCAGCTTGCATCTTGTACTCCATGATTTACACTGGTTAGTAGTGCTAACCAGAAAGATCCAAGGACCAGAAAATTCAACTCAATATCCTTCTGAAGATTATATATGTTCATCCTTGTATAGACCAATGCCTGATGTCAAAATGGCACTGGCTGGTATAGAAAATGCAGGGTTGAAATTCATAATGACTCTGAAAAAGGAGACCCTATATGGACAAGTGAATGAAAATTTATAAGCTCTTTGAGTAGTACATTTAATTCACACATTTCTTCTGGAAATTGGTTTGAGGGTTTGAGGTCATGGATATTTAGGTTTTAATTTGTAGGGCTTAAAAGTGAACCCCTCAAGACAGAATAATTTCGATGTGATTCAGCCTAATGTAAACCCTGGTTCAGAAAGCTATACACTAAATATCAAAGAATTATAATATCTAGTGAATATGTACGAGCAGAAACCAGGACAATATGAGTGACAATGAAGTGTTAACATCAGGAGATGGCAGAATGTAAGCCCAGATATAAGAATTCATTGCCATTGGGGAATTTACCTAGAAATAGGAATATTTTTTAACTTTTACTTTAACGTAATTTCACACTTAACATGAATCTGGAAACTCCAGATTCCCAATATGTTGCAATGTTAATGTTTTTACCACATTGCTTTATCATTTACCCCTCTCTTCCTCTCTCATTTCCTCTCTCTTCCTCCTTTCTTCCCTCTTTCTTTCCCTACACATACACACACACACACACACACACACACATTAATTTTTCTTAACTGCCTGAGATTAAGTTGGAGACATAATACCCTTTAACCCTAAATACTTCAGTGTATATTTCCTAAAATCAAAGTCATTCTCTTACACAATTATAATACAATTAACAAAATGAGAATATTAGCATTAATACAATGTTTTTAGTGAATCTATTCACCTTAACCAGAGTTAATCAGTTGTCCTAATAATCAATTGCTCCTTTACACTAAAAGAAAATCACGGATCACAAGTTGCATAAAGTTATCACATTCATTTAGCATACTTAACTGAAATTTAATGTTCTGGCGAGGCTACCTAGAGCCAGTGCTAATATTTGCTTGGGATGGCTCCGTGAAGCCTCGTCAGGTAGATAGCCTACAGTAACCCAGGTAGAGATACCCAAACTGTCTTGATATAGTACAAAAAAGTAAGTTCAAGGGATTAGCATTGAATTACAGTGCAAGACTTGAAAACCCATCAACTGATTGTACATCCATGTATACGAGGAGCAACGAAAGACATTCTATTAAGTAACGTGCTAGTGACGGAAACACTAGTATCTTTGAGAGGCTCAGCAGTGGCTGCTGCCTGTAGATTGGGGTCAATGCTCTATTTTGCCATGGAACTGGGCTGTATAATATCAATGTGGATGATGAGATTCTGGAATTCCAGAGGCCACATGGCAACACTGAGCCATTAACCATAATTTATATGATGTGCAGCAAGGCTGGAATAGAAATCACAATGTCTTACTGTCCAGGAATCTGTGGCAATTGAAAAGAGGCCATGGTATTCTCAGGGGTAAGATAGATGGGTAGTCAACTAGCTATCGTTCAATTTTATTATGATAAAAACTAGCTGTTGGTGATCAGAAGGTTGATGTCAGATGCCACAAGCAAAATTGCTCTTCTTCATGCAGTTTCTAGATCTGAATCAGTTCACAGACCCAAAATCCATTGATTCAAGTTGATGTTGGGTTACTTCAAGTATAAACAGTGAATATTCCTTTGATGTTTCCCCCAATGAGGGCTTCAACCATTTTCCAAGGTAACTGTATGCTGTGGAAAAGGGAATATTCAGACTTCTCTAGAAATATATATACATTTTTTTTGAGACAAGGTCTAGCTCCATTGTCCAGGCTGGACTGCAGCAGCGCTATCTCAGCTCACTGCAAACTCTGCCTCCCAGGATCAAATGATCCTCCCTCCTCAGCCTTGAGTACCTGGGACTATAGGTGCACACCATTATGCCTAGCTAATTTTTGTATTTTTTGTAGAGATGAGGTTTCACCATGTTGCCCGGGCTGGTCTCAAACCCCTGAACTCAAGCAATCCACCCATCTCAGTCTCCCAAAGTGGTGGGATTACAGGAGTGAGCTACCGCACCCGGCCTAGAAATATTATATATAAGATTTGAACTGACACTATCACAGAGAATCTGAAATACATTTTCCTTTGATTAGTGTGGAGGATCATGGAATCCAGGCAAGAAATGGAGTTTTGGCTCAAGCCCATCTCATAAGGGGTCAAATGGCTTCACACATCTGCCCTGTAGCTCTTTCTCTGGTCTTTTGAGTATGTAACTGAAATGCATATTCTCAAATGCTGGAAGTCTTCTCCCATTATTTTTCTGACCTGTGAATTAAGAACCATTATAATAGGAAGAATCACATGAAAGCTCCCCAAACCTCCAGAAATCTAAATCAGGAGAAATATCACATTGCTAGAGGCACTGCAGAACTTAGTCTCAACACCAAAAATTTAAAAGATGTAAGGCTAGTGGACCCGATTACATCTTTCTGAGTGCCCCAGTTTGACCTCTACAAAATCAGGTAGTTCATGCCTCATGAGAGTGGACTACTGTAAACTTAACAAATTGAAGTCCTGATTGAAGTTGTTATTCTGGATGTAGTGTTTTTATGAAAGATGAAAGCAGCTCAACAAAATTGTAGGCACTTAATATAATGCTATTGATTTGGCAGAATACTTTCTTCTTGATGCACATCAGCAGGAAACATTGAAAGCCATTCACTTTTGCATGTCAGAGATAGCAGAGTATATACATCCTCTTGCCTGAATGCTATGTTAACTCTTTGTTATTTGACATAATATATCCATCAGGACGTTGAATATTTTGAAATTCCTCAGAATATCATTCTGATCCATTTCATGTTAATTGAACCTGTTGAGCTAGAAGTGACAAATATCCTAGATGCCTGAGTAAGATACATGTATACCAATAAATTCTGTATTTGTGGATCTGCTGTATTGTTGAAATTTTTAGGGATTTGTTTGTATGCGAAAAAGGAGGTAAATAAACCCCATAAAGGTCCATGGGTCTGTCATATTGGTGATGTTTTGGCAGGATGGTCTTGGATGGTACTGTGACATTTTTCTAAAGTGAGGAACAAGTTGTTGCTCCTTATCACTCTCACGACCAACAGAGAGGAACATATATTTGGCCTCTAAAAGAAAGTCACAAGACAGACCTCCAGGACTTTGGAGAAAGAACATGCCCTCCTTGGTAGGGAATTATTCTGTTTGCAGACATTTTCTGCTTTGTTAATATATCCTAGTCCCAGCTACTCAGGAGGCTGAGGCAGGAGAATCACTTGAACCCGGGAGGTGGAGGTTGCAGTGAGCCGAGATCACACCACTGCACTCCAGCTTGGGTGACAGAGCAAGACTCCATCTCAAAATACAGAGAGATAGATATAGATATATAGATATAGATATATAGAGATATGGATATATAGATATAGATATAGAGAGATATAGATATATATCTCCTAGTCAAGATTAGACACTTGACCACAAGATACCAAGGGACTTTACAAACTAAGATGACCATCATGGCCTGGGGTTTATCAAATCTATCATGTCATAAGTTTGGCAGTCATAGCATCTATAATTTAATCCACTGTACAAAGAAGTAATACATTTGGGACTGGACTCAGGAAGGCCCAGAAGGTATGAATAAACTACATGAATAGGTAGTCCAGATGCCCACGTCACCTAACTTTATTGCATTAACTCCTGTTCTTCAACTCACACTAATAGCCTCATGAGATGGATTGGGAGAGATTTCTTTTTTTTTTTTTTAATTTTTTTATTTTCAGTGATTACAGATACATAATAGTTGTACATATTGATGGGATATATGTGACATTTTGATGGAAGCATACAATGTGTAATGATAAAATCAGAGTAATTGGTGCATCCATCACCTCAAGCATTTATCATTTCTTTGTGTTAGGAACATTCTAATACCACTTTTTGTTATCTAAAAATATAGGATATATTATTTATATATTTATATATAATTTTTATTTCCTATTTTATTAAATTTTTTTGAGACAGGGTCTTGCTCTGTCACCTAGGCTGGAGTACAGTGGCGTGATCATAGCTCACTGCAGCCTCAACCGCCCAGGCTCAAGTGATTATCCTGCATCAGCCTCCTGAGTAGCTGGGACTACAGGTACAAGCCACCAGGCTTACCAAATTAAAAAAAAATTTCTAGAGAAGGGATCTTCCTATGTTTCCCAGGCTGGCCTTAAACTCCTGGACTCAAATGATCCTCCTTCTTCAGCCTCCTGAAGTACTGAGATTACAGGTATGAGCCACAGCATCCAGCCACTCTGCTCAAATATAATCTCCGCCTTAACCACCTCTTTAAAAACGGTCTCTTCCATCTCCCTCAATCACCTTGCATCTTCTTTCACTGCTTTATATTTTATCACAGAACTTATGACTATGTAAAATGATCTCATTTTATCTGAGGAACCTTTTAAGGTTTAAGGACAGGAACCTTGCCATCCTGTGTTCAGTGCCTGGCACATAGCAGATGCTCAATGAATATTTATTGAAGGAATGCTCTTGTTCAATGATATTGATAGGCTTTTTTCGACTCTAGCCTCTTGTCCTGTTCCACACTGTTCTGGAGGGGGGCGAGATGGCATTTCTTCATTTCCCTGACTTTTGTCCTCCATTAGTTGAGTTGCTGTCTGTGGTTCCGAGACCCAATTCTATGGATCTGTCCTTGGTGCTGACCTGGACTTCCACTTCCACTTAAGCTAGGGAGGGTGGGGGAATCTTGGGAAGGGGCAAGGCTTTATGTAAAATCCAGGCATTAGATAATCACTACCTGCATTACCAGGAGAAGAGAGATGTCTGGGTTCCCAAGGAAGTGAGTGTATGGGTCACTGTGAGTTAAATGGATATTAGTTCTATCTATCTATTATCTACCTTTTCATATATACATACATACTCATATATATGTACATATATATTTATTATCAAGAATTTCAAACACATAGAAGTGAGCAAAAGAGTATAATAAACCTCTATGTATCCATTTAACAGATACTAATTCATGGTCAATTGCATTTCATCTATGCTTCCATTTACTTCCTCACTTCCTATGTTATTTCAGTGTAAATAGTAGACATAATACCATTTAATTATATGTGGTTTTTTTTTTTTTTTTTTTTTTTTTTTTTTTTTTTTTT
>NW_016805114.1:170234-187668 GCF_001698545.2 Rhinopithecus bieti | reverse complement strand
TATATATATATATATATATATAATATTTTCTTGATTCATTCATCTGTTCATGGGAGAGATTTCTATAACCAACTGACAGAGGAGGAAGTCACACGGGCTTGACTTACAGACAGATCAGCACGGTATGTTGACACTGGCCAGAAATGGACTACTCTGGCACATTACAACCCTTCTCAACTGGCCAAAACTGGAAGAGTGGGTATAAGAAAGAGATATATGGATGCACTATGACAATAGACACAAAATCCACAGATATTTATGTCTCAAGTTAATAATCACAAGATAACATTCATTGCAGAGACATGCACCTTAACAGTGAGGTGGACAAGAGACTCATTCAGTGCATCTCAGCCAGTGTCTTTGCTCAGCTACCCCAGCACATGCACAATGTGCTCATGCCAAAAAGGATCCCAACTGTGTCTGACCCCAAAAACATGGATTCTTTTTCAACAAGGTTAATCCTTCTGCAACTGCTGAATGTCCCAATCCTCCAGCAGTGGAGACAGACAATACATCTCCAATATGGAAACATTACTTGCCAGACACCTGGTAGAATTTCAGTTATATCAGACTCCTTTCAATTTTGGAAGAGCAGCAACTCATCTTTATCTGAATTGATATATACTGAGATACGTGTTTGCCTTCTTTGTCTGCAAAACCCACATCATCCCCATAATACGAGGGCTTAGAAAATGCCTGATCTTATTGACATTAAATTGTACACAATAATGTACTGTACCAAAAGGCCCATTATATTGCAAAGGAGGTGCAACAATGGGCTCATGAACAAGAGAATTCCTGGACTTACCTTATCACTCAGAATCAGCAAGCTTAAAAGAACGGTGGACTGATGTGTTGAAGTCTTAGTTAAGGTACCAGCTCAGTCACAATATCTTGTGATGTAGTATAATAACCAAAACTGTAGCCAATATATGCTGTTTTTCCTGCATAGCTAAAAAAATTGAGGTCCATAAAACCCCAATGATTGTCACTGCAGTGACTCACTTGTGGAATTTGGGCTTACTCATTCCTGCAGACATAGGCTATGGTGGATTTGAGATACTGGTTTTAAGAGTGGGAGGTCCAGGCCTGGCACAGTGGCTCACACCTGTAATCCCAGCACTTTTGGAGGCTGAGGCGGGCAGATAACCCGCCTGGGCAAAAGAGCAAGACTCTGTCTCAAACAAACAAACAAACGAAGAGTAGGAGGTCCACTTCCACCTGATGACATAGTAAATGCTTCAATGAACCAGAAGCCTCTATCACTATCTTGCAACTTTGAGCTCCTGATGCCAGTGGCATAACAAGCAAAGAAAAATTCCTATACTTACAGAGGTACTCACCCTCATTTCTGTCAGCAGTTAAAGTTGCTACTACTATACACAGAGATAGGGAGGATTATGTTTGAAACTCAGGGGATCCACTGAAGCATTTCTTAGTGCATCTATTTTCGGTGATAACTGTGAACATCCAATTGCACCAACCATGGCTCAAAAAGAGAAAGGCAACTGAATGCTTAAACCGTTCTGGGATGATCCCACTAGACAAGTAACCTAAATTAGCCACGGTGTTAGCTAATTGTGAGGAAAGCCATAAAAATGGTGGTTGTAGAGGGAGATGAGTAATATAAACTATGGTTCTGCAATAAGAATACATGGACACAGGGAGGGGAACATCACACACTGGGGCCTGTCGGGGGGGGTGGGGCAAGGAGAGCGGAGCAGCGTAGGTAGGGCACCCTGAGAACATGAAGTGCATGTGGGGCTTAAACTAGATGATGGTTGAAGGTTGCAGCAAACACACATTGGCACATGGTATACCTATGTAACAAACCTTCGAGCGAGCATTCTTGCACATTGGTATCCCAGAACTTAAAGTGAATTTTAAAAAATAAAATATAAATATAAATATAAAAACAATATGGTTCTGGGACACGATATAGTAACAGCAACTTTATGTTGGCATAATAACCCTCATTCAATAAGCCTTTTTAGGAGGGTGCAACTGGCCACTAATTTGAAGGATTGCTTCTTCATCCAAGAAAAGAAATGAGGATATGTTGTTCTCATAAAATGATGGCTCCAAATTATAGTATCAAGGGGTAGACTGCATCAGCCTGAATTTATACCCCTATTCCGTTTACACAAGAGGAGTCCTTGGCCTGCCAGATTCTTGGCTGCTTGCTCAAAAGAGATGTCTGGCTGTCACCACTATCACTTTGTCTCCAAATATCAACAACGCTCATGGCCTCTCCTGGGCTGAGATCCAAACTCCCTCTAGCAGATCCTTCTTTATGCAGCTTCAGCACAAGATCTGGCTTTTCCACTTCTTCCAGCCTCAGATGAAGTGCCATTCCATACGCTGCAGGATGTGACTTTCCGTGGACTACTGGAAAGGGTGAGGTAAAACAATCTGGGAGTTCAAGGGAGTTAATCAGCTGAACCAAGGTATGGTGGTTTCGCAGTGCTTATCTAGACATATCCAAGGTGACAGAGCAACCAACTATGTTTTCTCATGATGTAGAAATCTCTGTAAAGTGCTACTTCATATTTTCTATCCCTTATTCCTTGCCACATTACCTTTTTCTGTCCACTCTAACTGCTCTGTAATTGCAGCCCTCAATAAACCCCTAACACAAAGCTTTGCTTCAACCTCTGTTTTCTAAAGAAGTCAGGCAAAGACACACTATGTCTCTTGATCATCAACACCATACTACATTTCCATAGGTCACAAGCCTGAAGATTGTTGCTAGATGCATCCCTCTCCCTTCTAGTTTTATATCTACCTCCATCACCTACCCAGAAAAGTTTAAGCACTGAAATATGATGCACAATGGCCTCTGCGATGCAGCTTCTACATCTCTACAACCATTCCTCTTGGGGTTTTCCTCCTTGTGTGGTTCTCTCCAGCTACAGTGATCTACCTGCAGGATGTTATATGCCTCCTTCTAGACATCTTTTCATGATACCAAATTCACCCATCTCTGCTCACAGCATCCTCGTTGTTCCCTATGTTCACTTGGTTAAAAAAAAAATGCAGCCAGGTGGGGTAGCTCACGCCTATAAACCCAGAACTTTGGGAGGCCAAGTTGGGCAGATCACCTAAAGTCAGGAGTTCAAGACCAGCCTGACCAACATGGTGAAACCCAGTCTCTATTAAAAATACAAAATTAGCCAGGCGTGATGGCACATGCCTGTAATCCCAGCTACTGGGGGAGGCTGAAGCAGGAGAATTGCTTGAACCCAGGAGGTGGAGGTTGCAGTGAGCCGAGATCACAACGTTGCATTCCAGCCTGGGCAACAAGAGCGAAAGTCCGTCTCAAAAAAAAAAAAAGCTACACATCACTCAAAATGGAGCTCATGGGTCATATCCTCTGTGAAGCTGTACCCAACACTGCTGCTAAATATATAAAATATGAAACAAATACAGCTAACACTTATATGGTAGTCCTTATTCTGTGCCAGGTACTGTCCTGAGGGCTTTGCATGGAATGTGCTTACTTAGTTGTCACCACAACCCCGTAAATTTGGTACCATTACTATCTGCATTTCACAGATAAGGAAGCTGAGGTGCTGAGGACACATAGGTATTCTGGTGCAGATGCTCCTGGACTTATCATTGTAAGTTGAAAATATCAGAAATCAAAATGCATTGAATACATCTAACCTACCAAACTCCGTAGCATGCCCAGAACATTGACATTAATGTAGCATTGGGAAAAATCATCTAACACAAAGCCTGTTTTATAATAAAATGTTAAAGATTTCATATAGGGGTATGAGTTGTGCACCCTCATGGTCACATTGCTGCTTGAGAGCCGCAGCTTGCTGCTTTGCCCAGCAGGGCAAGAATCTGGTACTGCATATCGCTAGCCCGGACAAAGATCAAAATTCAAAGTACGGTTTCCACTGAATTCACTAATTACGTATCACTTTTGCATCACCACAACGTCAAAAAATCTTAAGTGAAATCATCATAAATGGAGGACTATCTATATTTAAATGAACATCTATGCTCTTCCTAATCACCTTCTCTTGCCTCTCCATTACACTAGTCAGCCTGGTCGGGCATGCTGTCTTCTCTATGGTCTTCTATCAGAGCACTAACCATGTTTGCGTCTCTTCTTAGTTCATATGTGTGCCTCTTCAGTAGACTGAGTTGCTGGAGTTGAATATGTTGATATCATTTCTGTGTGCCTAGCACAGAGCACAGGATCTAATGCAAAGATGGAATCTGATAAATGTTGGATAAATTAATTAGTTGATTAATCTGGTACAATCTTAGACTTAGGTCTAACTTCTGTCATTCTACAAAACACTCTCCCAAGAGTTATCTTCTTTTGTCCTTTCTATGTTTTGGTAAGATATTTATTCTTAGCAAGGCTTGAATACAAACTTGCTAAGAATACAAATATTTGTACACAAAACCCTACGCTTTACCTAAGTGTATATTTGGCTCATCTGGTGGTCTCTCTGTGACATTAAGAGACATATTGGAAACAATTTCAAATTTTCTCAATCTTCTGTCCCACAAGCTAGGTAAAACACCTATATCTATGGAATTCTTTAGGCAGATAATCAGGCTTAGGCAGAATTTTATAGGCCCAAAATTATGTTTTATCAAAGTAGATACATTCCAACAGAAAATAAGATTAAACGTGCCATCTAATGTAAAGAAAAATTGAGTTGTACTGGCTAATATATACAAATGTACTGGGTCTCCAATAGTTAAAGAGAATAGTACTAAGCATTGCAAAAGTCCTTACTTTTAACATTAAAGATCCTTCACCTCCCTCAGTAACAATAGATCAGAAGCTATTGAAATTACCCTTTGTAATCCTTTTAGCAGGATTTACTAACATTTAAATCTATTACATATGTCCTTTAGTTGAGCTGTTTAAGCTCACTGAAAGTGTTATTAATGCATTTTTCACTCAGACAACTTAATGGAATGGGCCAGAATTAAAATCATTGTCACAACTTGAAAATGTGAATGTCGCATCTTGACAATTACCATCTTTCACATAAACAAACAGTCGTGCAAACATTGACTAAACTTCTAATTTGTACTAGGCACTGTGCCTATCCAGATGGAAACAAAATAAACTCCATGTGGGTGAGGATGCTGTTTAACTCACCATTGTTTAAACATAAATTAGCGCTATGCTTGGCAAGTTGGAGACACTCAAAAATATTGACAGAATATATAAGTAAAATATGACAAATGCATTGTCCCTGCCCTTGAAAATATTGCAATATAAAATATTTGAGCCACACGAGAACCTATCTTGAGCCCATGGGGAAGCTCATGCTCCACAATTGTGCATGAGCATGTGTAGAGCTGCAAGTCCACTTCAGGAAAGCTAATTAGGTATAATGGGATGTGGAGAGGATGTGGTCATGATGGAACGTGTTAAGGGACACGTTCTTTTTAAGGGTTGTTTTGTTTGGTTTTGTTTTGTTTTGTTTTGTTTTGTTTTTGATGGAGTCTCACTCATTCACCCAAGCTGGAGTGCAGTGGTGCGATCTCGGCTCACTACAACCTCTGCCTCCTGGGTTCAAGTGATTCTCCTGCCTCAGCCTCCCAGTAGCTGGGATTACAGGCGCCCGCCACCACACCCGGTTAATTTTTTTGAATTTGTAGTAGAGACTGGATTTCACCATGTTGGCCAGGCTGGCCTTGAACCCCTAACCTCAAAAGATTCACCCGCCTCAGCCTCATAAAGTGCAGGGATTACAGGCATGAGCCACTGCACCCGGCCCGGGATTTCATTTCTTCAATTAGTCCCTTTTGAGAAAAAAATGAGGTTGTGGGATGTGGAAGCTGCTCATTTGTGAAGAGTTCAGATCTTACGTCTTGTAGTTTGAGTCATTCTGTGAACTCTGTCACTCAGAGGGAGATCCTAGCACAGGGCCATCACATAGTAGGTGCTTTGTATGTATAGTGGAGTGAGGACAATTGAGTTAGATGAAATAGCTGCTCTCAAACTCAGGAGTCAAAGAGGAGACTTCCAGGCAAGCTCTCTATCACCATCTTGTGGTCTCTACCAGCATCTTATGCTTGTGCAGGACACCCGATCCCAGAAATAAGAGCAATGTACATTTACAGAGGGGTGAGAGGGGAAAAGAGGGTGGTAATAGTGTGGGGGCAGTAAAGGTCAGAAATGTTCTCTAAGGACAGGACTGGCTACCACTTTGGTGAATCTGCCCCAGGATTCGGTGGGTACATTGACCCACAAGCAAGGGCCTGAGGAGTCCATTCTCTGTTTATAAAGGCACATCTCTGGGATGGAGGTAGGCCGACAAAGTGACTTACTCTGAGGTGTCTAGGTCACCCCAGGACTAGGAGAAAACAGTCCAGGAAAGTTCCTGCCATGTCTTCCCAATGGCAAAGCTAAGCAACTGGGGTGAAGGTGAAAAATTGAGCGCCACATCACAACTGTGTGAAAACAAAAGGAGGCTTCTGATCTGAAAATGGCAAGATTAGGAGAACATGTGGTCCTGGTCCTGAAACAAAAGGGACATATTGTATAAGGACTTGTTATCTCAATCCTATAATGTTACATTTGCCCGAACTATTCGTACACCTCAAAAAGACAGAGATGACATATTACATTTTGTTTATCCATTCATCAACCATAAAAAGGAATGAAGAATAATATTTATACATGCGATTACACAAGTGGACCTTGAAAACATCATGGTAAGTGGAAGAGCTTAGAAACAAAATGCCACGTATTGTATGATTCCATTTAAGTGAAATATACAGAATAGGTAAATTCATAAACACAGAAAATAGTGGTTGTCAGGGGCTGGGAGTAGGAGTCGGGAATGAGCAATGACTGTTTGGTATGAAGTTTTCTTTTGAGGTGATGAAAACGTTCTGGAATGAGATAATGGTGATTGTTGCAAAGCTTTGTGAATATACTAAACAAAACCACTAAACTGTGCAGTCTAAAAGGGTGAACATTATCATATGTGATTTAGACGTCAATTTTTGGAAAAGATAAAGAAAATGTAAGACAGATACAGGAAGGAAATTCCGGGGCAACATGAATATGGTGCACAATTCTCTGTGGCAGGTGAGCCATTGGGAAACCATGGGGCCTGTCACTAGTCATTATCAAGTAGCATCATATACTTGAGTGGGCACAAGATTTCCTGGGGAAAGCTTAGTTAGTGTTGCCTGGGCAGCATTTTCTATGTGGTATCTGATTCTGTGCTCCCAGGATCAAAGACTTATGCCAGAGGGGAAAGTTTTTGAGTGTGAATTGAGGAATGAGCTTCTACTGTCCACGTTCCCGGAGAACACTGCAATTCCAAAAATATACTGTTAAGGCCTATCTCAACCAGCGCATAGTAATAAAATCAACACTCAGACTTTGTAGAAAACTCAGACCAAAAAGCAGTTACCAAATGCCAGATATAGTTGATGACACCAGAGACACAGTCCATAGTCGAAACCTAGGAGCTCAAGATGGGAAATGCCAAGAAAAACAGATAATGACTGAGGCCTTACTCTGCAGGCTAAGATGACAAATTAGAATAGCTAACATATATTGGGTGCTTGGTTATGTACCAGGCATTGTCATAAGTGTTTTAGAAATATTCATTTATTTCAGCCTCAAAATAACCTCATGACATAGGTACACTATGACAATCCTCATTGAGTACATGAGGAAACCTGAGCATAGGGAGGTTAACTAATTAGCTCCAAGTCAAACAGCTACTAAGATGTGACACCAGTCCTCAGCTAAGCCTACAGTACTGTTAGTTGTTGGTGTCAATCATGCTGAAGTCAAAAGAGCAGCTGAACCTCCAGGCCCCCTACCACATGGGGAGGGAGGCAGTAGGTACAAGAAACATGGGGACAGCCAAAGACAGCGACATCCCCAGCGACTAGACTATCCATGTTATTTGTGGAAATGCTCAGTCACACTGTATGTCTGGGAGGGGAGAGGACTGTAAAGGGAGGAGTATCCCAGGTGGCAGCAGAAAGTGGTTTCCAGCCTTCATTCCTTCTCACATTCCTGTGAGAGATATGGGGGCACTGGTTGGTCCTGAGCCCTAATTTCACCCACTGAACAGGAAAAACAGCCCTGGAAGAGGTAAGGGGTCCTGCCAAGACCTCTTTCGCCATCTTGTGGTCACTGGCACGTATGACACACAACTCAGAACCTGCCGGGGTGGGGGAAAACACCCAGGTGGGAGGCTGAGAGATGTGGGGAGCAGGGGCTCCTAACCCCGGGCTTGGTAGGGCGAGGAGCTGGGAGGTTCTGAGAAAGCAAAACTCCTAGAATCCTCTGTATCAGCAGTTCTGGTGCATTTTCCCGAAGCTGCCATGAGATCCGCAGTGGATTTTGGAACACACACAATGTAAGGGCCACGGCTGGAGGGTTGGGGAGTGGTGGCAAGAGAAGCCTGCTCCTGCTGCGGGTGGCTCCGGCTGGGGGAACTCCACCCACGGGAACTTCTTGATGGAGTTTAGGCCTTCTTGGCATGGAGAGGACGGGGCGGCCCCTTCCCTGACAGAATCCTGTTGAGCCCCTCGCCTTTTGTTGGCCATCAGGGCCTGGCCTGGAGCTCCCGGAGCCCTCCTTCTGCCCAGCAGCCTGGGTTCCCTCTGACGCCCGGCCCAGCCCATCATGCTCTCCTTCCCGCCCTCTGGGGTAAGGCCCGGGGACCCTGCCTTCTCCCCTCTCCATAGCTGCCACCTCCTACTCCACCCTGTGGGTTCAGCTGTCCCTCTGGAATGTGGCTGCCAAGGGGGCCGCAGCCAGCCCAGCTCCTCCCTTGCCTGGGATCCAGATGGCCGGCCCTGACCCTTCCTGATCATAAAGGCTTTACTCTGTTCCTGCTCAGGCAGGGAGGCATTCAGGGTACACACAGTCAACTGACACCTCTGGGGCCACAAACAGCAAAGATGCTTCCAGAGGACTCACAGTCACCACCACTGGCCTGCAGGTTTCTCCCGCCTTTTGACTCAGAGATGCCATGTAATCTCTCTATATTTCAGAATAGCAGCTCCCCTACTTTATTCCTGACCCCAATCCATCCTACTATGCACTGCTTATCTGAAGCAATATGTATTCCTTCTCAGCACAACCCTTATCCTCACACTTGCTTCCACCTCTGCTTCCACCCCAACTTGAGCTCTATCCCTGATTCCAACCTAATCCCTTACCCTATGTAAAATCGGTACTTCCTATTATCAAGGAAATGAAAAACAGACATCTTCAACCCTCACAAAAGTCCGAATCCATCCCATCCCTAACTATGATCCTAACACTCAGAATAACTGCAAAAATCCTGCATTGTGGACACACCTAACCCTCACTCACCCCATCTCTGACTCTTACTTGATCCCTGACTGCTACCAAGACCCTTTTCACCTATAGTGAATCTTTTTCAACATTCACGTGATTGCCAAAGCACACATCCCTGGTTTCATCCTGTCATTAGTCCTGACCATCTTTAACTGTCACCAACTAGTAACCCTTTAATCCGCCTAATAATAGCCAATGGGTTATGTGCTTATCAAGTAACATGAGATAATATTCCTAAATTTAATCATCTGTAAACATCATGCTACTTAAAATCCATTCTTTTTATTAAAGCTATGGGGAGCACCAACTTTGTTCCCAAAAAATGGAAATGTTTTAAAAAAATCATATTTTTTTTTTTGTAGGGAGAATGAGAGTAGAGATTTTAATGAATGAGAGAGAGGCTGTGTGTGTGTGTGTGTGAGGGGAGTTCACTCTTTCTTCCTCTCTCCTCCTTTCTCTACCGCCCAACTCTTATCCTCACCTTCTCTGCCATTTCTAACTGTCTTTTGTCATTTAGCACCCTCATCTTTCAAAGCCTGGCTGCAAAGGAGGTACAATAGCTGCTCCCCACTCCCGCCTTGAGACCCCAGATGGCCAGCACCTAGGAAGTTCTTATTTTGAGAATATGACCATTGACCTTGCAGGACAACATTCCGAGCATAAAAGCGCTATCAGATGCAGAAACACGAGTTTAAAAGAACTTAACAGAGTTTGCGAAATCAACATTCTGGGTCGTAGGTTCCATAGTTTCCAACTTCATTTTGATGGCAAGATAGTCATTACCCAAGATCCCAGTAGTCTCTCGCACGCTCCTCTATTTCCCCTCCTCTCACCTTGCTGTCTTTTAAGAAATCAAGGCTGGAAGATACACGGTAGTGAGAAGATGTCCAGGAAGTGCCCCTTGATTCTGTGTGACAGTGGTCTGGGAGGTCCTCCAGAAAGGGTGAACCTTCATGCCCATCCACGCACTCCGGCTCCAACCCCATTTCCTAGGCCTCTGCCTTTCATTGGGGAATGATTTCCAGTGGTTTCCTGTAAGGCCATGTCACAGATACGGTTAGAACTTGTGTCTGGATCTCATTCTACTCTGCTTCTGGGGCCTGGCCTGACATGAAATGCTAATCTGGTCCGGCTTATGTTTACGTCAGTGAAGCCATCCTCATGAAGAGGATGTGCACATTAGACCACAGTGAGGTTTCTAGAACATGTCCTGTCCCTACATAGGAGACACTATGGGTCAACGTATCTTTGGTCCTAGATGCAGGGGACAGCAGATTCTTTGTGTAAAAGGCCTGATGGTGAATTATTTAAGCTATGCAAGCCACAGGTGGTCATGGTCACATATCCTCCATTTTTTCAAGCAAAGCTTCAAAATGTAAAATCACTCTTAGCTTTCAGGCCTTACAAATACAAGTCACTGGCCACATCTGTTCTGTGAGTCAGCTTGCCAACCCCTGGCTTAGACATTCATTCTCACCTCTCAAATCCATCAAAGCCCTCCCTCCTCTCCTGAGTTTTCTGCAGTACAAGTGCAGGTTTATAATGAATTTCCTCACCATGACTACCTGAAAAGAGACTATGGAATTGAGTTTTGTGTACAGTATGAGGGAGAAGTAAAGTTTCATTTGCATGCACGGAGGGCCAGTAATCCCAAGACCGCTCATTGAAAACTCAGTCATTTGCCCCACAGAATTGAAATGCTGCAGCTGACATATATCACATGTTTTATTTTAAAAGCTATGGCTTTCTCATCAGTGACTATGGAGGCTACAAGACAGTGTCATGTCCTCTTGAAAGTGCTGATGGGAAAAAATAAATCAATCCAGAGTTCTCTATCCTTGAAAATATCTTCACAGATGAAGGTGAAATAAATGTTTTCAGATAAAAGACAACTAAGATTCTTTGTCACTGGTAGGCATACAATAAAATAAATGCTATAGGACATTCTTCAGGTTGAAGAAAACTACATCAGAGGAAAATTCAGAACTTCCAGAGCCAGAACATGTTCCAGAGTAAAGAACATCAGAAAATGTTAGTGTCTGAGCATGTACAAAAGACCATATTTTCACTTAGTTCCTTTAAAATACACTTGAATGCTTAAAGCAAAAGTTCTACCATCATTCTGTGGTGTTTATAATGTACATACATAAATTACATATGACAATAATAGTATAAAGGACATTGAGGAATAGTAAAAGTATATGTGTGTGTATATATATATATAATGTGTGTATAATGTGTATACATATACATATAATGTGTATACATATATGTGTATAATGTATGTATACACATATATATAAAAGTATATGTGTGTGTGTGTGTTTGTGTGTGTATATAGTTACAACGATTTTACATTCTGAGTGAGGTGGTAAAATATAAACTCTAAGTTCATTATAAAAAGTTAAGGACACATTTCACCATGTTAGCCAGGATGGTCTTGATTTCCTGACCTTGTGACACACCCGCCTTGGCCACCCAAAGTGCTGGGATTACAGGCGTGAGCCACCAGGCCTCGCCAGCTTCCCTACTTTATGGGGTTTGGGGACTTGGAATGGCTTCCTGATTCCTCAGCTTGCAGATGGCCTATTGTGGCACTTCACCCTTGGACCGTGTGAGTCAATTATCTTAACAAACTCCCCTTCATATATTCATCTATCCTGTTAGTTCTGTCCCTCTAAAGAACCCTGACTAATAGATATGTCACATTTTGTTTATTCACACACCTGGCGATGGAAATTTGGATTTTTTTCCAGGTCTAGGCTGCAATAAATAATGCTACTACAAATACGTGTGTATGTCTTTGTGCGGACATATATTTTCATTTCCCTTGGATAGTGTTGTATTTAGAATGTGTCCTCCAAAATTCATACATTGAAACTTAATCAACAGTATGATAGTACTGAGAGATGGGGCCTTTAGGAAATAATTAAGTCACAGAAGAAGAGCCCCAGGGACAGAATTAGGGCCCTTATGAAATGATTTGAGGGAGTGGGTTCATCCCTTCCTGTTGCTTCCATCATGTGAGGACACAGCATTTATCCCTTCCAGAAGGTGCAGCAACAGGGCACCAGCTTGGAAGGCGAGATACTGGACCCTCGCCTGATACCAAACCTGCCAGTACCTTGATCTGGAACTTCCCAGCCTCCAAAACTGTGAGAAATAAATTTCTATTGCTTATAAATTACCCAGTCTGTGGTATTTTGTTATAGAAGCATGAATGGTTTAGGACAAGTAGATACCTTAAAGGAGAATAGCTGGGTCATATCCTAAGTTTATGTTTTCTTTTTAAATAAATTGCTTGTGCCTGTAATCCCAGCACTTTGGGATGCCAAGGCAGGCAGATCACTTGAGGTCAGGAGTTCAAGACCAGCCTGAATAACATGGCGAAACCCCGTCTCTACTAAAAATACAAAAATTAGCCAGTCATGGTGGTGGGCACCTGTAGTCCCAGCTACTTGGGAGGCTGAGACGGGAGAATTGCTTAAACCTGGGAGGTGGAATTGCAGTGAGCCAAGATCGTGCCATTGCACTCCAGCCTGGGTGACAGAGCAAGACTCTGCCTCAAAAAAAACAAGGAAAAGAAAAGAAAAAAAGAAAAATAAATAGTCAAGCTTTTCTCCAAAATAGTGAAAAAATTTTACATTCTCATTTGCTTGACTGAAATTTCCAGTGTCATCACACCCTCAAAATGTGAAATTGTCTGGTTTTCTTATATAGCCATTCTAATGTGTGTAGTTTTATCACCTTATGGTTTCAATTTGCATTTTCTTAATGGCTAATGATGTTTGGGCATATTTTCATGTATTTTTATCTATGCATATATCTTCTTTAGTAAAGTATCTATTAAATATTTGACTCATTGTTATGAACTGAATGCCTCCTAAATTTGAATCTTGTAGCCTAATTCCCAATATGATGATATTTGGAGGTGAGCCCCTGGGAGTTAGTTCATGAGGGTAGAGCCCTCAGGAATGGGATTGGTGTCTGAGACGAGGCATGACAAAGATGATCTCTCTCTTAGCCATGTGAGGATATAATAAGATGGAAGCTGTCTCTAAGTCAGGAAACAGTCCCTCACCAGACACTAGTTTTGCTGTCACCTTGATCTTGGACTTCTCAGCCTCCAGAATGGTGAGGAATGAATGCTTGTTGTTTAAGCCACCCAGTCTATGGTATTTTTTTACAACAAATCTACCTATTTTAATTTTTTTTTTTATTATTGAGTTTTGAAAGTTCTTTACAGAAGACTTGCATACAAGTCCTCTAACAAATATACGTTTTAGAAATATTTGTATAAGCCATGGCTTACATTTTCATTCTATTAACAGTGTCTTTTGAAAAGCAGAATTTTATAATTTTGACTACGTCCAATTCAATTTGTCACTCTTTTGTTTATGGATTAGCCTAATCCAAAAACAAAGATTTTCTCCAATTTCCTTCTAGAAGTTTTATAGTTTTTGCTCATATACTAGGGTCTGTGTGGCCAGGCGTGGTGACTCACACCTGTAATCCCAGCACTTTGGGACGCCGAGGCGGGCGGATCACCTGAGGTCAGGAGTTCGAGACTAGCCTGGCCAAAATGGTAAAACCTTGTCTCTACTAACAATACAAAAATTAGCTGGGTTTGGTGGCACACATTTGTAATCCCAGCTACTCGGGAGGCTGAGGCAGGAGAATCACTTAACCCTGGGAGGCAGAGGTTGCAGTGAGCTGAGATCACGCCACTGCACTCCAGCCTGGGCGACAGAGCGAGACTCTGTCTCAAAAAAAAAAAGAAAAAAAAGTTTAGGTCTGTGGTTCATTCTGAGTTAACCTTTATGTGTGATGATGTGAGGTTTAAGTTCACTTGTTGCATGCGGATAACCAAATGTTCCAGCACCATTCCCTGAGAAGATTGTCTTTTTTCTTAATGATTTGTGCTAGTATCTTTGCCAAAATCAAATGAATACAGATGTAAGGATTTATTTCTGTACTCTCCATTCTGTTCCATGTATGTATATGCTTATACTTTTGCCAATTCTATACTCTCCTGATTACTATGGTCTTTTGTTGTTGATGTTGTTGTTGTTGTTGAGATGGAGTCTCCAGTCGCCCAGGCTGGAGTGCAGTGGTGTGATCTCGGCTCACTGCAAGCTCCACCTCCCGGGTTCACGCCATTCTCCCGCCTCAGCCTCCCAAGTAGCTGGGACTACAGGCGCGCACCGCCACGCCCGGCTAATTTTTTGCATTTTTAGTAGAGACGGGGTTTCACTGTGTTAGCCAGGATGGTCTCGATCTCCTGACCTCGTGATCCGCCTGCCTCGGCCTCCCAAAGTGCTGGGATTACAGGCGTGAGCCACCGTGCCCGGTCTACTATGGTCTTGCGGTAAGTTTTGCAATTAGTTAGCATATCTTTCAACTTTGTACTTTTGCAAAAATTGTTTTGGCTATTCTAGGTTATTTGCATTTCCATATAAATTTGAAAATCGTCCTATCAATTTCTATTGGAATTTTGATGGGGATTGATTTGAATTTATAAATAAATTTAGGTACAATTGCCATCTTAACAATAATGAGCATTTCAGTTTATAAACATGGAATGTGTCTCTGTTCATTACCTTCTTTGATTTCTCTCAACAGTGTTCTCTCAACTATAGTTCATGGACAAGTCTTGTGCTTCTTTTTTCAATTTTTTTTTGTTAGTATTTTGAGACAGAATCTCACTCTGTCTCCCAGGCTAGAGTGCAGTGGCACGATCTTGGCTCACTGAAACCTCTGCTGCCAGGGTTCAAGCTACTCTCCTGTCTCAGCCTCCCCAGTAGCTGGGATTACTGGCACCAGCGACTGCACCTGGCTCTTTTGTCAATTTTAACCCTAAGTATTTTTTTTCTTGTTGGTGTTGTGGTGAATGGCATTGTATTTTTCATTCAATTTTCTGATTAATTGCTAGTATATAGAAATATCAATTTTGTGTATTGATATTGTGTGATGTAGATTTATAAAACTCAATTACTAGTTCTAGTAGTTTTCATGCATTCCTTGATGTTTTCTAGAAAAAAAAGGCATTTTAATATTTCCTTTATAATCCAAATGCATTTAATGTCTCTTTGAACTTGATTGCACTGGCTAAAAAATCCAGTAAAATGTTAAAACACAAGTGGCAAAAGTGAACATCTGTGCCTTGTTAGTAAAATGAACATCTGTGCCTTGTTAGTGATCGTAGGAGGGAGGAAACAATACATTTCTTCAACATTAGCTGTGTTGTTAGCTCTGGGTTTCTCATGGATGCCCTTTATCAATTTGCGGAAGTCTTCTTCTGCTCCTAGCTTGTTGAGGCTATCATAAATGTGTGTTTCGTGTGATTTTAATCCTATATTCTACTAATATTGTGCAGTACTTAGTTGACTTTTGAACATTAAACCAACTCAGTTTTCATGGGATTAATCCCACTTGGTCACGACATACAATCTTATTTATATGTTGTTGGATTAAGTTTACTAATATTTTAAGTGTTATATCCATGTCCATGAAGGATATAAAGGGTCTTCTGTTATTCTGATGTCTTTTTCTGGCTTTGGTGTCAGAATAACACTGGCTTCACAGGGTGAATCAGAAGTGTTTTCTCAGCCTCTATTTCTGAAACAGTTGTGAAGTACTGGCATTATTATTTCTTTTAAAATATTTAATATAATCCACCAGTGAAGCCAACTGGGCTGGGATTTTCTTAGTGTAAATATTTTGATTATTAATATATTTACTTCTGTCGTAGGTCTAGTCAGATTTTTTATGGTTTTTTTGTTTTGTTTTGGTTTTTGTTTTTGAGACAGAGCCTTGCTCTTGTAGCCCAGGCTGGAGTGCAATGGCGCTATCTCGGCTCACCGCAACCTCTGCCTCCTGGGTTTAAGTGATTCTCTTGCTTCAGCCTCCTGAGTAGCTGGGATTACAGGCACCTGCCACCACACCTGGCTTTTTTTCTTTTCTTTTCTTTTTTTTTTTTTTTTTTTTTTTGTATTTTTAGTAGAGACGGGGTTTCACCATATTGGCCAGGCTGATCTCCAACTCCCGACCTCAGGTGATCCACCCACCTCGGCCTCCCAAAGTGCTAGAATTACAGGTGTGAGCCACTGCACCTGGCCAGATTTTTAATTTATTCTTAAATAAGTTTTAATAATTTGTGTCCTTTGAGAAATTTGACCACATCATCTAACTTGTGTAATTTTCTGTCAGATTCATAATATTCCCCTACAATCCTTTTAATTTATGTAGGATCAGTAGTATCCCAGTGTCCCATTTTCATCACTGAGTTTGATAGTTTGTACCTGTTCTCTTTTTTAAATTTCTTTTAAAGAGATTGGGGCAGGAGTCTCACCCTATTGCCCAAACTGGAATGCAGTGAGGTGACTGTAGCTCACTGAAGTCTCAGACTCCTGGGCCCAAGCAATCCTTCGCCTCAGCCTACCACATAGCTGGTACTCCAGGCACGTGCCACCATGCCTGGCTAATTTTTAAATTTTTTTGTAGAGACAGGGTCTTCATTTGTTGCCCAGGCTGGTCTTGAACTTCTGGCTTCAAGTGATCCTGCTGCCTTGGCCCCCAAAAGTGTGTGTGTGTGTGTGTGTGTGTGTGTGTTTTCTTGGACTTTTAAATAAATATTTTTTGTCAGGGCATGGTGGTTTGCACCTGTAATCCCAGCATTTTGTGAGGCCAAGGACAGCAGTCTCTTGAGGTCAGAAGTTTGAGACCAGCCTGGCCAACATGATGAAACCACATCTCTACCAAAAACACAAAAATTAGCCAGGTGTGGTGGCATGCACTGGTAGTCCCAGCTATTTGAGAGGCTGAGGCAGGAACATCTCCTGAACCCAGGAGTTGGAGGTTGCAGTTAGCCGAGATCATGCCATTGTACTCCAGCCTGGGTGACAGAGCGAGACTCCATCTCAAAATAAATAAATAAATGTTTTCAATTTTGTATTTTTTTCATGGAATGAATTTTGATTTTATTGACTTTCTTCTCTTGCTTTACTGTTTTCTATTTCATTCATTTATATTCTAATCTTACTGATTTACTTTCTTCTGCTTGCTTTGGACCTAGTTTTTTTTTTTCTTTTTCTAGCTTCTAAAAGGGCA
>NW_016805114.1:167013-170042 GCF_001698545.2 Rhinopithecus bieti | reverse complement strand
TTTTCTAGCTTCTAAAATGGCAAATGAGGTTTGAAATCATTCTTTTCTGATATAGTGTTTAAACCTATAAATATCTTTGTAAGTACTGCCTTAGCTGCAGTCCATAAATTTTGATATGTTGTTTTAAATTTCATTCTACTAAAAATATTTCCTAATTTCCTTTATGATTTCTTCCTTGACCCATCCCATTTGTTATTCAGAACTATGGTGTATAATTCTGTGGAATTTATGGATATCCAGATTTTATTCTTTTATTATTTTCTAATTTACTTCCATTCATACTTTGTATGACAGGAATCTTTAAATTTCCTGAGGCTTGTTTTGTGGTCCATCACATGTTCTGTCATAATGTTCCATGTGTACATGAAAAGCAGGTGTATGCCACAGGCTTGTGTGAAATGATTTTATATATCAGTTAGGTGAAGTTAGTTGATGTTGTCTTTTCAAGTGTTATATATTCTTGTGGGTTTTCTGTCCACTTGCTCTACCAGTTATTGAGAATGAGGAATAAAATGCCCCCCTCTTTTTTTTTTTTTAATGAGATGGAGTCTCGCTCTGTTGCCCAGGCTGGAGTGCAATGGCACAAACTCGGCTCACTGCAACCTCCACCTCCTGGGTCAAGCAATTCTCCTGCCTCAGCCTCCCGAGTAGCTGAGATTACAGGTGCTGGCACCATGCCTAGCTAATTATTGAATTTTTAGTAGAGATGGGGTTTCACCATGTTGGCCAGGCTGGTCTCGAACTCCTGACCTCAGGTGATCCACCCGTCTCTGCCTCCCAAAGTGTTGAGATTACAGGCGTGAGCCACTGCACCCAGCAAAATGCCCCATTATTATTGCTGAATTGTGTAGGCCTTCTTTTGTTTACGGCACTTTTTGCTTTATGTATTTTGAGGCTTTGTTGCAGGCATATATACATTTATGACTGATCTAGCTTCTGGATATACTAACTCTGGCACTATTATGTAATTTTTATCTGTGTATTTCATAATATTCTTATCATGAAGCCTTGCCATAAATCTATTTCTTCAGATATTAATATAGCCACTCTAGCTTTCTTATGATTACCATTGACACTGTGTATCTTTTTTCCATCCTTTTACTTTCAACCTATTTGGGTGTTTGATTTAAGACTGGTCTCCTGTAGGTAGCATAAACTCAGATCTTGCTTTTTTATCCCACCTAATAATCTCTGCCTTTTAATTTTGGTGTTTAAATCACTAAAATTTAATGTAATTTTTGATATAGTTGAATCTGAATTTGCCATTTTGGTATTTGGTTTCTATATATCTCCTGTCTGGATTTGTTCCTCTGTTCCAGATTAACTGCATTCTTTTGTGTTCAGTAAATATTTTTAACTTCTCACTACATATTCACTAAATATTTTTATGTACCACTTTAACTTCTCTTTGAATTTTAATTATGTTTTGATTTATTTTAATAGTTGTTCTAAGGGTTACAATATGCATTTTAACCTATCAGAATATACATTGGCTTAATACTAACTTACTTCAAGTAAAACATAGAAACTTTGCTCATATTTATTTCCAAACCCCCCCCAACATTGGGCTGTTATTATATAAATTACATTTATACTTTTTAAAGCCAACAACACAATGTAATAATTATTGCTTCACATAATCTTAGGTCATTTAGATAACATAGAAAAATGAAAAAACAATACATAGAGTCTTTTTTATATTAACCCAGCTATTTACCATTTCTTGTGCTCTTCATTTGTTCTTGTGGATTCAAGTCACCATATAGAGTCATTTCCTTTTAGACTGAAGGACTGTTTTTAGTTATTTCTTGTAATACAAGTTTGCTAGTAAGGAATTTTATCAGTCTTTATTTCACCTTGGCAGAATCTCCTTATAGATGGGCCTAGGAAAGAGGAATATGGAAGCAGCCACAGGCGAGACCAAAACAGAGTTTGTATTAGTGCATTCTTGCATTGCTATTAAGAAATACCTGAGACTGTGTAATCTATAAATAACTTATAGATTGTAGCTAAGGAAGTTGTTACAAAGATATTTATAGGTTTAAAGACTAAAGACATTTAATTGACTCACACTTACACAGCCTCTACAGGAAGCATGGCTGTGGAGGCCTCAGGAAACTTACAATCGTGGTAGAAGGCAAAGGGGAAGGCCTGGAATCAATAGAACGGAGCGTCTGGGTTAACATAAGGGGCTGTGGAGACCAAGGTTTTTATTACATAAATGAAGTCTCATAAGTGGCTGCCCTCAGAGATAACAAATGGTGAATGTTTCCTAAGTAGACTTCAAAAGGTGCTAGAATCTCAGTTAATCTCTTCAGGTGTAGGAGGGCCTGGAAGGGGAAAGATCTAGTTATGTTAATGAGATGCTTTACAGATGCAAAATTTACCCAATTGCCTTGCAGGGCCATTTCAAAATATGTCAAAGAAACCTATTTTGGGAGTAAAATATTTTTATTTCCTTTTTTATCATGTGAAGTCATACTAGAGTCAGGTTGGAATTTGGTATCTTATTGCTACAAAGAATCTGTTTTGTCAGTTTTAAGATCTGTTTTAATATTACTTGTCATGATCTGAACTAGTTTTTCAGGATTATTTGGAATCCCCTTGGCAGATGAATGGAGGGGAATTCAGTTGATTGGGGTTAGAATTTGATTTTCTGGTCAGGATTTAGCAGAGGAGGCCAAGCGTGGTGGCTCACACCTGTAATCCCAGCACTTTGGGAGGTCGAGGCAGGTGGATCACCCAAAGTCAGGAGTTCGAGACCAGCCTGGCCAACATTGCAAAACCCTGTCTCTACTAAAAATGCAAAAATTAGGCCAGGCACGGTGGCTCACGCCTATAGTCCATCACTTTGGGAGGCTGAGGCAGGTGGATCACGAGGTCATGACTAACATGGTGAAATCCCATCTCTACAAAAAATACAAAAATTAGCTGGGCCTGGTGGTGCATGCCTATAATCCCAGCTACTCAGGAGGCTGAGGCAGGAGAATTGCTTTAACCCGGGAGGCGGAGGTTGCAGTGAGCCGAGA
>NW_016805114.1:156953-166948 GCF_001698545.2 Rhinopithecus bieti | reverse complement strand
AAAAAAAAAAAAAAAAAAAAAAATTCCCAGAAGCAACATTAATGGCCAAACTATCATTTTGTCCCATACCATTGCTGGAGTGGTGTGGTTATCTGCCCTGGGTCCATCCTATCCCTTGGTGGGGACTCACAGCCAACAGATTTAGAGCCAAAAGACTTATAGCCAATTTAAATATTCTAGGCCAGATGGGAATGGAAGTGGAGCAGGCATTTATCAAACCTTAAAATTCTGTAATGTAAGCTTCAAGAACCAAAAGTCAAAAGGTAAGGTTACAAAATTGACTTAGCTGTAAATTCTACTCATTAAGCTAGAATATCCTCACTTGGCCACTTGAGAAGTGCCTTTCTCAAACATTTTATATTTTATGAAAAAGCCAACAAGAAAAACATAACTCTGTAAAATATTTTTTAAATTTTATTCTGAGCCAAATATGAGCGACCATGGCCCAAAGCACAGTCTCAAGAGGTCCTGAGAACATGTGCCCAAGGTGATTGGTTTACAACTTGGTTTTATATATTTTAGGGAGACCTAAGACATCAGTTAATACATGTTTTAGTTATAGACTTGTAGCAATTAGCTTGCAAAACATAAGTATTTTGTTAAAACTTTTTAAGCTACAGAATTTAGAGACTTCTGTTGTGTCACAATGCTTTTGGCAGTCTTTTTAATAGTCTGTCCTAAGGTGTTTGATTTTAAAAACTTTATATAACAATCTGCATAAATCTCATAACTGGGAGCACTATACCCAGGAGGTTTTGTTACCAGGTATGTTCATGTCCTCTTTGCAATTTTCTTGTAATTCTACGGGAAAGAAGAAATTATGGTTGGGATGGATGAAAAGGGACCACATACTGGTCCAGGAGGTAAAGTATCTTATTTTGCCAACTGTTTGGGCATCTGTGTGCCCATTTTTGATTTGGAAAATCTAAATTAATTTTGTTGCTCAAAAATCAACCTTATACACTTACCTCTTCCAAGATAGTGCCTGAGCCTAGGGGGAAGGTGCTTATATAGTTTTAGCAGTGGAGCATTAGCATTGAAAATAGATTGGGCCAGTGGGATTCTAAATAGTTTTAAATTTCACAGATATTAAGCAGAGAGAGAGCGAAAAAGTAACCTTTGTTGTTTTACCCAATTTTGCAAGCTATGTATCAAGTTAGTAATGTTTAAACAAAAGAGACTTAAGCCCTGCCTAGCTCTGACAAAGGCAGGAAAAGAAAACTCATAGGTAACTAAACATTTATCTAGTAAGGCATAGAACAATTATATTTAGATAGAGGAAACACTATTCAATGATTATTTATGCCTTTGTATATAGGCCTGGTCCAGTGTCACATGAAAGCAGTTCATTTTGACTGTCATCTTCTCCGAGGTCAGAAGATGGAACTTTGGTCAACTTGAATTTGATGCCAGATATCAACGTTGACTGTTAAGATTCAGTAGGCATCAGGGTTCCCTTTCAGAAGAGATACATGTACCCAGGAGTCAAAGCCCTGCAACTTAA
The DNA here is from genome assembly GCF_001698545.2 of Rhinopithecus bieti. Lineage (NCBI taxonomy): Eukaryota > Metazoa > Chordata > Mammalia > Primates > Cercopithecidae > Rhinopithecus > Rhinopithecus bieti. Next base: position 165,444 of record NW_016805114.1, on the reverse strand, counting down.
CAGCACAAGGGTTAGTTAATAACATTTCATACAGACATTTTTTAAGTGGGGTTAGAGGGAGTCTCTCAACTAATGTCTAATTGTCAGGCTGGCAGGGATGATACTGGAGTTTATGACTTGTTGGCAGCTGTGGAAAGATTCTATATCCTTAGGGTGATTAATTTTTATAGTTTTAATAAGCCTCCAGCAGTAAGTCCAAGTCAGAGACTTAATTTGGGATTTGATTTTGAGGATATTTGTCAAAAACGTTAAAAGTCTCAAAATATTTTATTAAAACAGAGCCATATAACATTATAAAATAATAGTTAATCATTTAACAAGAGTCATAATCAAAAGACTTCAACAACAATATAGGAAGTTACACAAATATAAAAACATTAACCCTTTCTAAGTTTACGTTTTTTAAGTATTCTTTAAATACAAACCCTATTAAATAAAACACAGGATATTGATTTTCGAGAGATACCAATGGTAACTTCTATTTCAGATTTAATAAATTGCTGGTCCCTCTCAGGCTAATCTACCCAAAAAAGGAAAACAACATTAACATATAAAGACCTAGGTATAGCAATTACTTTTTCCTTATGGGAAGCTTATTTGGAATAACCGTGAAAAGTTAAAACGCTGCATCCCAGGCCTGTTTCTCAAAAAGAGAAAGGTAAAAACAGAAAGTACATAGGCATTTTAATTCTGAAGATATCAATCTCAGAAATTCAAGTGAAAAGATTACATAATTGAAAAATTTAAAACCTTCTTGCAATTTCATGAGTAACTCAAATATTTTTTTTTTTTTTTTTTTTTTTTTTTTTTTTTTGAGACGAGTCATTGCTCTGCGCTCGCCCAGGCTGAGTGCCTGTGGCCGGCTCTCAGCTCACTGCAAGCCCGCCTCCGCGGGTTTCACGCCATTTCTCCCTGTCCAGCCTCATCCCGATAGCTGGGACTACAGCTCCCGCCTCGTCCCCGCTAGTTTTTTTGTATTTTTTTTAGTAGTGAGACGGGGTTCAGCATATTAGCCAGTGGGATGTCCTCGATCTCCTGACCCTCGTGAATCCGCCAGTCTCGCCTCCCAAAGTGCTGGATTTACAGGCTTGAGCCACCGCGCCCGGCCGTAACTCAATATTTTAAGAAAATCTATTCTAACCAAGACTTTAGTTTTATATTAGTGTATTTTTAGTATCAAAGCACAATTTCTAGAAGGATGATTATAAATAATTTCCTTTCCATTATAGCCAACTTAATCACATACAAAATTTCTTTTATAAATTCTGTTTTTTATGAACCCTATTATGAATCACACATACTATTTATGACATGCTTGAACTTTCTGTTTTATTCTAGGACAAAAATTTATCATACAAGATTCTTTTTCACACAAAATTATTTTCTTTCTAAACTCTATTACCAAAAGTACTGCTTTTATAGCTATAGCTTTCTTTACATTTCTTTTACTTACTAGTTATCAGCTCATCTTACCTTGTTTCAAAGTAACCTTTGAATTAGACAAAAATTATTTTCCTTTTATTAAGAACACATTTTATGTCTTATAATTTTTCTTATTTTCATCGGAATACACCTTTCTTTGGCATTTTTTATATGTAGAATTATATATTCAATTCAATTTGTATGAAATTTACAGTTAAATAAATGTTGGGTTTTTTGTTTTTTTGCTGATAACTCAGGATTTAGCTGTTTTCATTAGACCAACAATGTAAAATGCCTTATTTATCAAAAATTACACAAAGATCATAGCTTTGGGGCTGAGTTTATACTTCCATATCCTCTGTGCCAAACTTTAACACCTTATAAAATATCTGCAAGAAATAAACATAAAACCACTTAACCAGTAAATCTAGACAAAATGTGTGCTGACAATTCAGAAGACATTTTTAAAGTAGGCTTATTTGTTAAAGATTTACTTAAGTCACATGAACTGGAAAAGCATTGGGCTTATTTACTTAATTTATGAGTATTCCTTTACTGTAAAGCCAATTTGGTACTTTGTGGCCACAACACATTAAAAAAATGCATGTACATACACACAAACATACCTAAACACACATACACACCCATAGAAACAAAGATCTTATAGCTTTTATTTCAGAACTCTAACCATGAGATAAATACAAACTCACCAGTTTGATAAAACGAAAGAAAATAAATGGTTGAATGCAGACAGTGGTTTTATCTCAACCCCAGTAGAAAAGTAACAGCAGATTTAAAGCAGGCAGAAAAGAGAGGAATACACATAAAACTTTAAAACTCTATAGTCGCAGGTCGACTTTTGACCTCTGAATTTTTCTTGATGTAATTTAGCCGCAAGTTTAAAATGTGCACAAAAATAGACCATAATATGTAACCAGCTGGAGTACTAGAAAACCTGGCATGCCTTCAAACTTTTCCATTTACACAAATGCTTGCAAGTAGAGGCATCATAAAACCAAACAGCATGCCCAAAAGGGGGTCGTTATCTTTGTATTTCCTCATTCTTTGATTATTTGTTTCCCTTTTTTTTTTATTTTCTTTAAGGGAGGAACCAAACTGTAGTCTGCGTTTCAGTGGAGTGGAGCTGAGAAGTTCAGTCTCTCGTTGATTTACACAAGGGACAGTTCAGTTTCTAAAGCAAATGCACAAACAAGCCAAGTGAGATTAATTTGGGGAAAAAGAGGCAATGGAAAAGATCCTTCAGAATGCACCTCTGAATCAAAATTAAGATCCTGAACAACAACTTCCTGGGAAAAGAACCAGATCAGAATAAACCAGAGGACTGTCAACCGAGCAAGAGGTTCAGGGCTGAGGAGGACTTACCAGTTTCACTCAAGAAGAAGCTTGGAGTCGGGGGCCTTTCAATGGGCCCCTGCTGGTACCTTAGTTCTGGGTTTGGGTGACTCTTTCAGGGTTCTGAGTCTTCTCTGAGGCCCCATATATAGGGTGCCAATTAATGTTGATTTAAAAAGCCAAACTGTAACATATGTAAAGAGGTTTATTCCAAGCCAAATATGAGTGGCCACGGCCCATGACATGGTCTCAAGAGGTCCTGAGAACATGTGCTCAAGGTGGTTGGGGTACAGCTTTCTTTTCTATGTTTTAGAGAGATATAAGACATCAATCAATATATGTGAGGTATACACTGGTTTGGTCCAGAAGGGCAGGACAACTTAAAGCAGGGGAAAGTGGGTGCTTACAGGTCAAAAGAGGATTCCAAGATTTTCTGATTGGCAATTGCTTGGAAGAGTTAAGTTATTTTCTAAAGACCCAGAATCAATTGAAAAGAATGTCTGGGTTAACATAAGGGGTTGTGGAGACTAAGGTTTTTATTACATAGATGAAGTCTCATAAGTGGCTAGCCTTAGAGATAATAGATGGCAAATGTTTTCTATTTAGACTTTTAAAAGGTGCTAGATTCTCAGTTAATCTCTTCAGGTTTGGGAAGGCCTGGAACAGGAAAGATCTACTTATGTTAATGGGATGCTTTACAGATGCAAATGTTTCCCAATGACTTTGCAGGGGCATTTCAAAATAGGGCAAAAAAATACTCTGCAGTAAAATACTTTTATTTCCATTTTTATCATGTAAAGTTATACTAGAGTCAGGTTGGAATTTGGTATCTTATTGCTACAAAGAGTCTGTTTTGTTAGTGCTAGTGTTAAGATCTATTTTTTTTCTTTGTTTTTGTTTGTTTGTTTTGAGAGGTGGCCTCACTTTGTCACCCAGGGTGAAATGCAGTGGCACAATCTCAGCTCACTGCAACCTCTGCCTCCCAGGCTCAAGCAATTCTCCTGCCTCAGCCTCCCAAGTAGCTAGGACTAAGGTGTATGCCACCATGCCGGGCTAATTTTTGAATTTTTTATAGAGACAGGGTTTCACCATGTTGCCCAGGCTGTTCTTGAACTCCTGACTTCAAGGGATACGCCCATCTCAGCCTCCCAAAGTGTTGATATTATAGGCATGAGCCACCTCACCAGGCCAAGATCTATTTTAATGTTCATGCTGGTCAGTTATGCCTGGACTTCAAATGGGAGAGGGTATAATGAGGCATGTCTGACCACCTACTTCCTTCCCATTATGGCCTTAACTAGTTTTTCAGGTTTCTTTGGAATCTCTTTGGCAGAAGTGGGGGATCCATTCAGTCAGTTGGGGGATTAGAATTGCATTTTTTTGTCACGAAACTTGACCTTGAATGATATTTTATGAATATGAACCATTTTCTTTTTTATTATTATTATACTTTAAGTTTTGGGATACATGTGCAGACTGTGCAGGTTTGTTGCTTAGGTATACACATGCCATGGTGATTTGCTGCACCCATCAACCTGCCATCTACATTAGGTATTTCTTCTATTTTTTTTTGTTGTTGTTGTTGTTGTTGTTAAACAATCATTTTATTGCTTGAGTACACAGACAAATTTATGCGACCAGGGCAGAGGCTGTAGATGATTCATATTTCCAATTGGGAGGAAGGACTCGCTTGGTCTTAAAATATCGAGCCAAACAGTGAATCTGGCTCTCTATCAGAATCAGACGGAATTTATTATCCTTATCTTTTCTGTTCCTCTCAAGATGCTTTCGAACAGCAACTGCTTTCTTAATTAAATGGTAGAGATCTTCAGGAAGATCAGGAGCAAGTCCCTTAGACTTAAGAATTCTTAAGATTTTATTGCCTGTCACAAAACGTACTTGTGCAACACCATGTGAATCTCTCAGGATCACACCAATTTGTGAAGGAGTCAGGCCCTTCTTGGCCAGTTTGTAAATCTGCTCCTTCACGTCATCAGATGTCAACTTCAACCAAGTGGGGACGCTGCGTCGATAGGGCAAAGCCGACTGGGACAGGCCCTTCCCGGGAGCATGCATGCGACATATGATGGCGGCGGTCAGGCAGCGAAAAGAGGTATTTCTTCTAATGCTATCAGTATAGCCCCTAGCCCCCAACCCCTGACAGGCCCTGATGTGTGATGTTCCCCTCCCTGTGTCCATGTGTTCTCACTGTTCAACTCCCACTTATGTTTGGTTTTCTGTTCCTGTGTTAGTTTGCTGAGAATGATAGTTTCCAGCTTCATCCATGTCCCTGCAAAAGACATGAATCCATCCTTTTTTGTGGTTGCATTGTATTCCATGGTATATATGTGCCACATTTTCTTTATCCAGTCTATCATTGATGGGCATTTGGGTTGGTTCCAAGTCTTTGCTATTGTGAACATTGCTGCAATAAACATATGTATATGTGTGCATGTGTCTTTATAGTAGAATGATTGATCATCTTTTGGGTATATACCCAGTAATGGAATTGCTGGGTCAAATGGAAATTTGGGTTCTAGATCCCTGAGGAATCGACACACTCTTCCACAATGGTTGAACTAACTTACACTCCCACCAACAGTGTAAAAGCATTCCTATTTCTCCACAACCTCTCCAGCATCTGTTGTTTCCTGACTTTTTAATGATCACCAAATACCTAATGACTTTTTAATGATTGCCCCAAATACCTAATCCCGATGGTAATGGTATTAAGAGGTAAGGCCTATGGGAGGTGATTCGGTCATGAGGATCTGCCCTCATGAATGGGATTAGTGTCCTTAAAAAAGTGGCCTGAGGGAGCTCTTTTACTTCTACTACCATATGAAGACATAGCTAGAAGGTGCCAACTTTGAAGCAGAGACTGAGCCCTCATTGTACACCACATCTTCTGCCACCTTAATGTTCGAAATCCCTGACTCCAGGATTCTCAGTAAATTATGTTTTTAAAAATTACCCAGTCCAAGATACTTTGTTATAGCACCCTGAAAGAATCAAGGTAGAAATTGATAGCAGGAAGTAGGGTGCTGCTCTAACAAATACCTACAAATGTGGATGCAGCTTGGGAACTGGGTAATGGGTAGAGGCTGTAAGAATGCAAAGGATCAGGCTAGAAAAAGCCTACGTTTCTGCGAGCAGAGTGTTAAGAGTGATCTGGTTATGGCTCAGAAGAGGAGAGCTGTAAACAATGCTTTAATCTTCTTAGAGATTTCCTAAGAGGTCATGAACAGAATTTTGGTAGAAATCTGGATGGTAAAGGCCATTCTGATGAAGTCTCAGGTGAAAATGAGAAATGTTATCAGAAACTGGAGGAAAAGTCATCCCTCTTATAAAGTGGCAAATAACCTGGCTGAACTGTGTATGTATCCTAGGGCTTTGTAGAAGGTGGAACTTGTGAGCAAAAAGTTGGTGAAATAAATATCTAAGCAAAGTGTTGAGGGTGTGGTATGGCCTCTCTTGAATACTTGTAGTAAAATACAAGAAGATAGAAACAAATTAAAAACAATTTATAATCAAAAGGGAAGCAGAGCAGAATGTAAAGATCTGGTAAATTCTCAGTGTGGCTATGTTGTAAAGAATTAATGAAAAAGCATATTCAGAAGAGAATACTAAAGGTATGACCAAACCACCATTTGATAAGAAAATTAGTAGGGATAGAAGGAAGCCAGATGCTATTCTGCATGACAGTAAGAGAATGACCCTAAAGGCATTTTAGAGACCATCCACTCACATCACAGGCTCAGAATACCAAACCTGGGGTGTAAAATGAGGTCAAAAGAGGGACCATGGGCACCCAAGGAACCTCGGTGCTTGCTGCCCTGAACTACCTCAAGTCTTCACTCCCTGCGTTCTGGCACAGCATTTTTCAGCTTCCTCTCTCATCAGATGTGTCTCAAGTGGGCCCAGATGTGGTTCAGGCCACCACTCTAAAGTGCACAGGCAGTAAAAATCTTGGCAGCATCAACACAGTGCCATCTCCACAGGAGCACAGAGCAAATGAGCTATAGGGACATGGCTACCTCCACCTATATTACTAAGAGTACCCCAGAGAGCTGCAGGGCATGGACAAAGATGTCCCACAGGGACAGGACTACAATAAAGAGCCACCATTAGGCCGGGCACGGTGGCGGACGCCTGTATTCCCAGCACTTTGGGAGGCCGAGACGGGCGGATCACGAGGTCAGGAGAGCAAGACCATCCTGGCCAACACGGTGAAGCCCCGTCTACTAACAATACAAAAAATTAGCTAGGCATGGTGGTGGGAGCCTGTAGTCCCAGCTACTGAGGAGGCTGAGGCAGGAGAATGGCGTGAACCTTGGAGGTGGAGCTTGCAGTGAGCCGAGATTGCACCACTGCACTCCAGCCTGGACGAAAGAGCGAGACTCCGTCTCAAAAAAAAAGAGCCACCACTGGGGCAATGCCTATTAAAGCCATGGAGGAACCACCATAAAGGCAAAGTCTGGTAAAACCATGAGGGCAGGGCCATCCCAGAGACCCCAGAATGGTAGAGCAACCAGTGTGCAACTCCAGCCTAGGAGAACCACAAACACAAGACTCCAACACATGAGCACTGTGGAATGGGCTATGCACAGAAAAGTCATTGGGGGCCCAATCCTCATCCAAGTGTGTCTGAAAGGCACAACACTGAGTCAAAGAAGATTATTCTCCAGGCTTAAGGTTTAATATTGCTTGTGCTCTTGGGTTTTGGACTTACTTGAAACATACTACCCCTTTTTCTTTCTTCTCTCTCCCTTATGGAATGGGAATTTCTAACTTATGCCTGTCCCAACACTGTTTTTTGGAAACACAAAACTTGTTTAACTTCAAAGGCTCAGAGTAGAAGGGGAATTTGGCTCAGAATGAATGATACCTTGAGTCTCACCCAAATCTAACGTAGATGATATTTAGATGAGACTTTGGACTTTAAACTTTTGAGTTGATGCAGAAACAGGTTAAGAATTTGGGGGCTATCAGGATAGAATGAATATATTTTGCATGTGGGAAAGACACAAATTTGGGGGGCCCAAGGGTGGGAAGATATGTTGTAAAGGTCTGTATCCCCAAAAATTTATATGTTGAAACCTAACCCCCAAGGTGATATTATTAAGAGATGTAGCCTTTGGAAGCTGATTAGATAATGGAGGGTCAGTCATACTGAATGGGATTAGTTCCCTAATAAAACAGACCTGAGAGAGCTTGTCACCTCTTCTGCCATGTGAACACATAGCTAGAAGGTACCATCTTTGAAGCAGAGAGTGAACCTTCAACAGACAGTGAATATGCTGAGACCTTGATCTTGGACTTCCCAGACACCAGAAATGTGAGCAGTAAGTTTTATTATTTATAAAATGTTATAAATTACCTAGCTATGGTATTTTGCTATAGCACCCTGAATGGACTAAGACAAGGCTGACATATTTTATTGCTAATTTCAAAGAATCTGCTTAAAATTCATTGATTATTGATTTTGGCTTTCTATTCCAGTGACTTCACTTTCAAAATGTTTGACTCAATTTTTCTCACTTGTTTGGTTTAATTATTTGTTTATTAACATTTGGTAAGATTAGTTCTTTTCTGTCTTATTACCTTAATTTTCAAAACTGTTTTATATAACACTTAGTTGAGCTTATGATAATAAATAAATAAATAAGTGTTTTAATAAAGTCATTAATGGATAAAGGCTTTCCTCTGAGAAAAG
>NW_016805114.1:149136-156382 GCF_001698545.2 Rhinopithecus bieti | reverse complement strand
AAAAAAAAAAAAAAAAAAAATCTCGTTCTGTAATTGTGAGATGTAAGGTGCTTTATTTAATATGTAAATTGTGTTTATTGATTGAATAATTCAGTTCTTTATGTCTTTTACAAGAATCTAAAGACTGATTTATGCATAAAACAAGAGAATCAGAAGTATTAAATTTAATCAGTGCTTATTATGGCATGGTCCATTTATATCAGTGCTTTTCTTTTTGAGAGTATTTCCTTATTTTCTGAATCCATTTATAAATAAAAGGTATTTTCTACTAAAAAAAAAAACCCCATAGTAACATGGATCAATAAATAATAAAGATCAAAGCAGAACTAAACAAAATAGAGATGAAAAACCAACACAAAGGATCAACAAAATGAAAAGTTGGTTCTTTAAAATATGAACAAAACTGCCAGGTGCGATGGCTCACTCCTGTAATCCCAGCACTTCGGGAGGCAGAGGCGGGTGGATCATTTGAGGTCAGGAGTTCGAGACCAGCTGGCCAAAATGGTGAAATCCCATCTCTACTAGAAACAGAAAAACTAGCTGGGCATAGTGGTGCACGCCTGTAAACCCAGCTACTAGGGAGACTGAAGCACGATAATCGCTTGAACCCAGGAGGTGGAGGTTGCAGTGAGCCAAGATCACACCACCGCACTCCAGCCTGGGTGAGTTTTATATATATATATGTGTGTGTGTGTGTGTGTGTATGTATATTAATGTATATTCATATATGTGTATATATGAATGTATATTTATATATGTATATGAAACTGATAAACCACCAGCTAGACTAACCAAGAAAAGAACAGACCCAAATAAACAAAATCAGAAATGGTAAAGGAGAGATTACCACTGATACCACAGAAATGCAGAAGATCATCAGAGAGTATTACAAACGACTATACACTAACGAACTGGAAAACCTAGAATATGCAGTCTATATATACACAATGGAATACTTTTCAGCCATTAAAAAAATGAAATGATGTATTTGCAGCAGCATGGATGGAACTGAAGATCATTATGTTAAGTAAAATAAGCCGGACACAGAAAGGAAAATATAGCTCTCATTCATCTGTAGGAGCTAAAATACTTGTTGGCATGGAGGTGGAGCGTGGAATGACAGACACCAGAGATAGGGAAGGGTGTATTTGCAGGAGGGCAGTGAAGCTGAAGAGAGTTGGTTAATGAGTAGAAACATATAGTTAGAAAAAATAAGTTCTAAACTTTGATAGAAGAGTAGGGTGACTATAATTAACAACTTTCTGTAGTTTTAAAATAGCTGGAAGAAAGGACTTGAAATGTACCCAACACATAGAAATGATAAATACTTTGTTGATAGGTAACTTAAATATCATGAATTGATCATTACATATTATATGCATGTAACAAAATTTCACATGTACCCTTAAATATATACAAATATAATGTATCAAAAAATTAAAAATAGGAAATTAAGAAAATAAACTAAAATGCTTAAAATATGGAAAGAGTAAAAGCCATTTAATAGTATTGAAAAGTGCTTCTGTTGCAATCTTAAATGAGATCCACAGCAAGTATACATTACTTTTTTTTTTTTTAAGTGTCTGTTATGGAAGGAGAGTATAGAAATGTGTTACTCTCTGTAAGGCAATTTCTGTAATATACGAATTATCCCTAACTACCTCTATTGCTATGCTTAGAAAAGTATTGTGGCAGGCCAATTCTCCCTGACAATCACACAGACAGGCCTGCATGACAGTCACACAGGCAGGCCTGCTAGCACCTCAGTTACACAGACAAATTTCTACAGAGCTGCCTTAATATTGAGCAAATAGTTAAACCAAGGAAAATCGGTGCCCAGACATCAAAGCTAGAAATGAAACATACGGTCAAGGCCGGGCGCAGTGGCTCACGCCTGTAATCCCAGCACTTTGGGAGGCCAAGGCCGGCAGATCACCTGAGGTCGCGAGTTTGAGACCAGCCTGACCAACATGGAGAAACCCTGACTTTACTAAAAATACAAAATTAGCCGGGCATGGTGGCACATGCCTGTAATCCCAGCTACTCGGGAGGCTGAGGCAGGAGAATTGCTTGAATCCAGGAGGCGAAGGTTGCCATGAGCCAGGATCGCGCCATGGCGCTCCAGCCTGGGCAACAAGAGCGAAACTTCGTCTCAAAAAACAAAAGAAAAGAAAGAAACACATGGTCAGCAGGAACCTTGCACGGGCTTCTCCCTAACCTGGAGCAAGCCAAAATAATGGAGACAGTCTTATATTCCTAGTGCTAGGACCCATCTTGGGTCAACGAAATCTGAGACGAGTCAAGGTAACAGAGGCAACTGTTTGAATTCATTGGAGAGTCCAAGGCAGCTCTCCGGCCCAAGCTGTAAAGGAGACAAGACAGAAATAATCATTTCAGTACCACAGTAGACAGACTTTGAAGGTACTGGGGCCCTTTTTAATTGGACTTAGCAAGTTTTTTTTTTTTTGCCTCTGACATTCTAGTTAAAGCAAAATTAGTTACCAATGGACATAGGCGAATGCTATACTGCAGTAGGCACATAACCCCAACCTGTATAAGCACTAAGAAAATTGTAACACTTTGAGTTGGTCTGGTGGAATTATCTCCGGCCTTCTTCCTGTATCCAGTTGCAGCAATAAATTCCCGTCTTTCCTAGTTTGCTTGTTTTTCCGTACTAGGCCTCTAGAAAATGCAGCGGGCCCGGCTTCGTTCCTGGAACAGGAGTAACTCCCAAACAAGTATTAGTGTAGGACTGAAAATAAACGCAGAGTATCTTGAGCGTCTCAAAGGAAAATAGGGTGGCTAGAGAGGCCTTTCTCTAAGTCTTGAACTTCCAGCATTTTATTCTCTCTCTTAAGCTTGGATACTTTACGCTTATCCTTTCAGGTAGAAAATCTGATACTATGGGAAAGTACTGGATATAGAATGTTGAGCAGAACTGCACAGATTGCATATAATGAAAGCAGAACTCCATAGACAAGGTAAGGTGTCAATTTAATTTCTGAAAGAACAATATTCCTGATGAGGGTGGGTGGTTTTAGGTCTCAGTTTGATTTCAGATGGAAAACAAAAGCGAAAGTTGGGTAGTAAGACCAGGTTGCCCCAAAACTGGGCAAAACATAAGGCAGCCATGTTTGCTGGAGTTTTTTCAGACACGAGGGGCGGGAGAAGAGGGAGCGAGACAGGGCTTCTTGGCATATCTGGAGCACTACTGCCATCGCGAGGACGGAGTTTCATGAACCCCTACGCCATTACACTGTTCTCGAGAACAGCGTTCTTCTCTCTGTTGCGGAAGGTCTGATGTGCGGGGAGATGGAAGAGGTGTGGGCTCCAGGATAGGTCTTCTTGCCCTCTCCTCTAAGACCCTAAGAACAGAGCTGGACATTGGCGGTATCTTGGTGTAGAACCTGGAGAGTGAGGGCTTGGAGTGAACCAGCCCCTGCCAGGCCGTCCTGACACAGGAAGTCGTGGGGCGGGGCCTCGGTTCCTCGTCTGGGCAGAACTGCAGGAACCCACTCAAAGACAAATGCAGGCTCTTGTGGGCATCTGTCTCCTGTTCCTGTCCCTTGGACCACCAGGCAGGAGGTTTTCACATCTTGCTACGGGTCTTTGGGTCTCTTGTGGCATCAGTATCCGCGCACAATGAACAGCGTTCTTCCAGAGGAAGTTTACAGGATTTGCTATTAGAACCTTCACTCTCCAGGTTCTATACCAAGGTACCGCCAATGCTCAGGTCTCTTTTAAAGCCTCAGAGGAGACTAAGCAAGGATTCCCAGCATGAAGGCGAAGCCTCTTCCACCTCTTACCAGACCACACCTGCCCCAACAGGTAGTCCTCACTAGAACTCTGTAATGGCTTAGGGTATCGCTAAACGACATCCTCACGATGGCAGTAGAGTTCCAGATATGCCAAAAAGACTTACCTTGGATTCCTCTACTCCCGCCCTTCTTGTGTGAAAAAACGCCACCCATAGACAAAGGAGCCACCAAACATGGCTGCCTTGCATTTTGCCCTGTTTGGGCCACCTGGCCTTACTGATGCACTTTCGCTTTTGTTTTCTTTTTTTTTTTTCTTTTTCTGAGACGGAGTCTCGCTCTGTCGCCCAGGCTGGAGTGCAGTGGCGCGATCTCAGCTCACTGCAACCTCGGCCTCTCGGATTCAAGCGACTCACCTGCCTCAGCCTCCAAAGCAGCTGGGATTACAGGCACCGCACCCAAGTCGAGCTAATTTTTGTATTTTTAGTAGAGACGAGGTTTCACCATGTTGGCCAGGTTGAACAAGAACTCCTGACCTCAGGTGATCCGCCCGCCGCGGCCTCCCAAAGTGCTGTGATTACAGACATGAGCCACCCCGCCTGGCCTTGCTTTTGTTTTCCGTCTGAAACCAAACGAACCCTAAACCACACACCCTCATCAAGAATCTTATTCTTTCAGAAATTACATGTCTTCTTGATCTAGTCTATATGGGTATGATTTACTTCACAGGATGATATGTCCAGTACTTGCCAAGGCATCAAACGGTCTCCTTCAGGGGATAAATTCAACGGATGAGGGCACAAAAAGGAGAGTTGCTAGAAGCTTAGAGATCTTCCCTGGCAAACAATTTATAAATCCTGCTGGTGTCTGTTCTGGCTCCCCTCCCGGACAACCAGGGAGTTCTTCATGTTCTAGCTCAGGTGTTACATTGTAGGCAGTAATTTGGCATGAGCCATAGAGGAGGGATATGACAGTTGTCATTACTGCAAGTCAAATATGTTCCACATGGCATGATACTCATAGTACATGTGTTCAATTCCTGTCGAGGTTACTCAGTGTTTCATCTCAGGGTCTCATCATCTAACATGAAAACACAGCATGTTCCCATGCCATTACATATTCTTCAGGTGTTTCCTGAGACTTTATGGGGGGGGTCTGCATTTTATAACTTGTCTTTTAGGTATAATGCTTACAGTATTCTCCCACTAATTAATTAAAAAATAATGCTTGCCAAAGATTCGGAAAAATCCGCATACTACTAAAGAAGAAAAACACTACCATACAACGTGTCAAGGCAACTAACCTTTTGGATCATTTCCATGTGTATCTTTCCATATATATATAATTATTAATTTCATATAAAAAATAAATCTGCATTAAACTTGGATTATAGGCCGGGTATGGTGGCTCACACCTGTAATCCCAGCACTTTGGACACTGTCTTACATGTAGGGCTGCACTCTTCTACAAAAATGGTCAGAACAAGCTATTTCTCCAGAGGAGGTAGTTTAGCAGTCCCCAAACTTTTTAACATCAGGGATCGGTTTTGTGAAAGATAAATGTTGCACGATCCAAGGTTGGGGATGGTTTCAGGAAGATTCAAGCGCACTACATTAACTGTGCACTTTATTCCTATTGTTATTACACTGTAATACATAATGAAATAATTATACAAGTCACCATAATGTAGAATCAGTAGGTACCCTGAGCCTCGTTTTCCTGCAACTAGATGATGCCATCTGGGGGTCATGAGAGACAGTGACAGAGCATCAGGCATTAGATTTTCATAAGGAGAGCCCTACCTAGATCCTTGCATGAACAGTTCACAATAGGATTCATGCTCCTATGAGAATATAATGTTGCCAGTGCTGACAAGAGGTGGAACTCAGGCAGTAATGCAAGCAATGGGGAGTGGCTTTAAATACCAGTGAAACTTTGCCTGCTCCATGCTGTCTCCTGTGCTGCCTCCTGCTGTGCAGCCCAGTTCATAAGAGGCCACAGAACAGTACAGGTTCGTGACCCAGGAACTGGAGACCCCTGATCTAGTAGATATCTAAGTCAACTGTAGGTGAAATAGTGTGGGGAGTTTAGGTGTCATTTTGTCATTCCCAGGAATGGGGGTCATTGAGAAAAGCTTCCCGGAGGGTCTTTAAGACTTTTCTTTTTTTTTAAACAGGGTTTCACTTTGTCTCCCAGGAAGAAGTGCACTGTTGCTCATGGTAGCCTCGACCTCCAGGGCTCAAGCAATCCCCCCAGCTTAGCCTCCTAAGTAGCTGGGACTATAGGCAGGCACTAATGTGCCCAGCTAATTTTGTGGGAATTTTTCTAGAGACAGAGCTTCACCATGGCTAGTCTCGAACTCCTGAGCTCAAGCAATCCACCTGCCTCAGCCTCCCAAATTGCTAGGATTACAGGCATGAGCCATCGGGCCTGGCCAAATCTTTAAGACACTCCTGAATGCCAATAGCATCTATGTCTACAGACCATCACTCAACTCAACTGTAACCAGCTGGGGGAAGTGCTAGGTATAGTCAAGGATGTCACAAAAGCCAGGTCCCTTATCCTGGAATGCCTGCCTGAATCCTCAGAGGCCAGGAGAAGTCCTACCTGAAGAAGCTCTTGACTGGAAGGTCACACTACAGTACCAGACTAACATTATATCCTTTTTTAAAAGATTCAGATACTGAGATAATAAACAGTGAAAAAGAATGTCATGGGGAACAAGTCACCCATACAATTTTAGCCACCCTTGTTGATTTTTCAATTATGAGTCATGGAGTATCTGGAGGTCTCCACACCTAAGGGTGGATATCTTCATGAAGAACTAGCTTTGAAGCTGGTATACAGAACACTCGCTAGGATGAGATAAATACTGGTTTGCTCAGGACTAAACAATGCCATCCTTCTCAGAAAATGTCCAACGGAAAAAAGCCACCTATCTGCCCTCCTTGAGAGAACTGAGATTACCATCAGTGTCCTCTTATGAGAAAAGACTTTCCCATGAACTTATAAAGTCACAGATAATCCTGGCTTGTGGGCTTAGATAATTGCTTAGGCTTTCCATTACATTCTTATTTCCTCGATGCAGCTGGCTCAGTCCTGGTCCCTCACTCACCAGATACTTCACTAAGACTTTGCGTTTGTCCATTGCTTCTGCCAGACCTCAAGGTAGGTAGGAATGCCAACTTGTGCCTTGGGCCTGTTCAGCCTCCACTGGCTATTCCTTCCGTGACTGCCAGGGTTTACGTGGAGGAAATGCTCACAGTTTCAGATGCTATGAAACTATTTCCGCACGATGGCAGTATTGCCCGATAAAAGCCAAGTAGCTCTAGGCGCTCCTCTCCCGCCCATCACGTTTGAAAAAAATGCCATGAAGGGACAAAGATACTAGAAATTAAAACTATTTAACACTTTGCTTGACTTGCATGAACGTATTCCACTCAGCATTTTGCTTTTGGCTTCCATTGGATTTTTTTTTTTTTTTTTTTTTT
>NW_016805114.1:144759-148413 GCF_001698545.2 Rhinopithecus bieti | reverse complement strand
AGCAACACATGTTTACCTCTAAGGTCTTGGAGAAGAGCAAATCTAAGCACCAGGCCATGTGGTTCTTGTCCTGACTCTCTACCCAGGTTCCCTGGGAGTTCTACTCTATGTTCTGACCTAGGCATTAGGTCTTACATGTTGAGGGGGAAGGCCGCGATTGCTATTTAGTGGAGCTCTAAGATAAGGGTCCAGATGGCTCTTAAGCTTGACTGACACACACAACCCTTCTTGAATGTACACAAATACAGAAATGACTATAAATGCTAATCAGATGGATCACAGGATTTTGTTTCATGGTTTCATTATTTAATAATTGGTACAGAAATATTTTCCAGTGTCATGAAATGGCAATGGCCTACAACCATGTCCTATGACTTTGCTGTGTATGTGTCTTACTGTTTTTCCGTTAGGATTCAATCCTGTATTTTCTCATTAGTAGAAAAGACGTGGAATTTGCAAAGAAGTAAAAAGAAACTATGTGCTGATCAAAAGAAAAGCAATGTCATAAAACTGTGTATTAAACATTGATAACTTTTTCCATATTTTGTCCCACTTTCAATACACAGATAAAAGTTCTACATATATATATGCGAACACCACAGTAAATTTACATTTAAATTGGATTTAGCAATCTAAAAAACATCATGTTTTAGAGTGAAAATTTTCACATGTGATTCTTGAACAGTTTTTGACATTGTTATAAAAAATTTGCAATATCTGGATTTTAAACAATAAAATATTTGCAAAGAATTACTCGATTGGTTGAGTTGTTAAGAAAGAAGTTCTCAGCCAGGTGCAGTGACTCACGCCTGTAATCCTAGCACTTTGGGAAACCGAGATGGGCAGATTGCCTGAGCTCAGGAGTTCAAGACCAGCCTGGGCAACATGGTGAGATGCCATCTCTACTAAAATACAAAAAAAAAAGAAACAGCTGGGAGTGGTGCAGGCGCCTGTAATCTCAGCTACGCGGGAGGCTGAGGCACAAGAATTGCTTGAACCCATAAGGCAGAGGTTGCAGTGAGCCAGGAGTGTGCTACTGCACTCCAGCCTGTGCAACAAAATGAAAACCTAAAAATCTACCTATATATACATGAAAACATATATAAATACATATTATATATAATTATGTATTATACATACTTATACCTCAGAATTAGTTTTTAATTCTTCTCAAATTTTTATCCCTAATTCTTACCTTAAATTTTATCTTTAAAATCTCAAAAGAAATATAACAAAATTCAATAAATGATTGTTGAGATAGGCATCTCTCACATTCCGTCACCTAGATGTGTAACCTAAGAAAACTTTAAGATGGAAGTATTCACACCACTCACATGCAGCTACATTT
Organism: Rhinopithecus bieti; assembly: GCF_001698545.2. Lineage (NCBI taxonomy): Eukaryota > Metazoa > Chordata > Mammalia > Primates > Cercopithecidae > Rhinopithecus > Rhinopithecus bieti. Next base: position 147,065 of record NW_016805114.1, on the reverse strand, counting down.
CATTAATGTCTGTCTTAATATAAATATGAATTAATGGTAAAAATTTGTTGGCCAATACTATCATATTCAAACATGTACTCACTGTAACACTGACCATGATTTGAAATATGTGGCATTAGGCTGGGTATGATGGCTCACAACTGTAATCCCAGCACTTTGGGAGGCCGAGGCGGGCAGATCACACGAGGTCAGGAGTTCGAGACCAGCCTGGCCAACATGGGGAAACCCTGTCTCTACTAAAAATTCAAAAATTAGCTGGGCGTGGTGGCAGGTGCCTGTAGTCCCAGCTACTTGGGAGGCTGAGGCAGGAGAATCGCTTGATACTGGGAGGCGGAGGTTGCAGCGAGCCGAGATAGCAACACTGCACGCCAGCCCGGGCGACAGCGAGACTGTCTCAAAAAAAAATAAAAAATAAAATATATGGCATTGGGTGGGTGTGGTGGCTCACAACTGTAATCCCAGCACTTTGGGAGGCTGAGGCAGGTGTATCATTTGAGCCCAAGAGTGTGAGACCAGCCCAGGCAATGTAGTGAGACCCTGGCTCTACAAAACATAGCCAGACACAGTGGTGTGTATCTGTAGTTCAAGTTACTTGGAAGTCTGAGTTGAGAGGATTACTTCAGCCCAGGGAGGTCGATGGTGCAGTGAGCCACGATCATGCCACTGTATTCCAGTCTCGGTGATAGGGTGAGAGCCTGTCTAAAATATATATATGTCATTTAAAAACTGTGTATATGTCGAGACAGATATGATACAGATACACAGTCCCACATACATTTTACTTTCAAAATAATTCAATGTATACTGTTTGTAATTTTGTACAAAATCTTTAGAACACCTTATAATATCTGCATGAATCTATATTCAATATATACTTTTGAGGGCTTGAGTTTTCTTATATTTTACTCTAGAAGAACTTTAAGAAATTATAATTCGAAAAATATATGGTAGGTCAAATATAGTGAGATGAAGTAATTTAAAATGTCTGGGCCATGTGTTATCATCTGTTGACGATGCACATACAAAGTGGCACCGGTGCTCACCTAAGTAACGCCAGAGACGTCTGGAAGTCTAAGTTTGGACCCCACAAGAGGACGCTCTGGAAGATCCTCTAGATCTCAAACTCTCCAAAGAGGATGCTTTCTGCAGAGGTTCTAAGGTGTAGTATTAAGCCATCCTTGGTCCTTGGAATTTTCTCTCAGAGTTGTAATGTTCCTTGGTCCCAAAATTGTTTAGAATCTGAAGTTTACTGTTTAATGGAAAAGCAGAATGGCGTTGCATGTAACCAGGCTTCTGTGCTGCTGTTCTAAGTAGGGGGCCTGGTTAACGTGTGACGCCTTCCTTTGATAGTTTGGCCCCAGCGATCCTTGTTGGAGTCTGGGGAGGTTTAGACTTTAAAAATCAAACCCCCATGGAGACTGCTTTACCCAGAATTTTGGTTCACAGCTTTTATTGGATTATCTGTTGGGGCAAAGTAAAACCGGCAAGCTTGTATTGCTATCTCATAGCTAAGGTTGCAAGCTATTGGAGCCTGCAGCTCCCACGTGAGGGGAAAAGGAAGAAGTCCTCCCTTACAAAGAGAATTCACAAACTTGGAAGAAGCAATCTACACAAGATGTGCAGATCTCAACAGAAGGACACCGGAAACATAAAAAAGCAAGGAAACGGGATGCCTCCAAAGGAACCCAGTAATTCTCTAGCAACAGATCCCTATCCAAAAGAAATTGAAGAAATATCAGATAGAGAATTGTGCATACTGATTTTAACCAAGATTAGGGGATACAAGAGACGTCTGAAAAAGAAAGGAGCAAACTGACAAGCAATTCTGGATATGGTTGACGTGATTACCAACCAGATACGGAGTTTTCTAGGACACACAGCAAATGTGGAACTGAAGAAATCATAGGATGAAAATACAAAGTACACTCAAAAGCTTCAATGATAGAGTAGATCAAGCAGAAAAAACCCTCAGAACTTAAAATCTGAAGCCTTTTTCTTAATTCAAACATTTAAGGGGTTGTACTCTGGCCATTCGTGTGAACAAAATCTGCTGGGTTAATTGGTTTGTTTTTTTTTTTTTTCTTTTCTTTTTTTGAAACAGAGTCTCACTCTGTCATGCAGGCTAGAGTGCAGTGGTACGATCTCGGGTCACTGCAATCTCCACCTCCCAGATTCAAGCAATTCTCTGGCCTCAGCCTCTCGAGTAGCTGGGATTACAGTTGCCCACCATCAAGCCCAGCTAATTTTTTGTATTTTCAGTAGAGATGGTGTTTCACCATCTTAGCCAGGCTGGTCTTGAACTCCTG
>NW_016805114.1:139229-141592 GCF_001698545.2 Rhinopithecus bieti | reverse complement strand
TTCTCTGTGTGAACATGTTGACTAAATTCAAAAGGGTTATAAAAGGTTTTGCTTCTTTAAAATTTCTGAGCCATCATTTTGGCAAAACAAATAACTCGTAGTAATCTGGAATTCCCAAAATCAAACTTCAGTTTCAAAATTGTCTTACCTGGCACCTGGCCTTTGGAATACTTCAGAGGTCCCCTGAAGTGTCCAGAAAAGAGAGGTAAACAAGATTATTTGACATGTTTAGGTACATGGTGTTAAATACAGTGAGTTCTAAATTTCTCTTCAAAGAATCAGTATGTATGTTCAGTTCTTTGTATTCCATTTTAAAGTTTAACTTCCTCATTCTCCTTGTCTCCTTGCCCCTAGTTTCAGTAAACAACCTTTTCCATCAGTTCTAATCAGTAGTTCACATCTGTTCCTCTGGTCACCTGCTCCATCCTGAGTCACCCCAGTCACCTGCTCTGACCTGTCACATTTAGTCATGTGTTCCATAAACATCCTTCCCACTGAAGCTGCTCACCCCGCCATTCTGGTTCTTACCCCTGCTCTCTTTAAAATAACCAGTCGGAATTAGCTTAGACTGTACGGTCCAACCCTAGCCTATAGGGCAATGACACAACAGTAGGGGCTACCTGCGTCAGGGGTAAGAACCCCTTCCGCTCCCCTGTTCAGGTGTGCTCCCGCCATTGCTCCATCTGTGAGATGCACCCTTCTATAGAAGAAAAATTGCCTTGCTGAGAAAATTCATGTTTGAGTGCTATTTCTTCTGCAGCACTGAAAATTTATTTCGAACAATGGGATGGCCAAAATGATGCTCAATCTTCTTTAGGTTATATTTTTTGTGAATAATATTAATATATATTCCAAAATTGTATGGGATTTCTAAAATTCTAATGTCTACACATATGCTACCAATAACAATTATAGTTATTATGCTGTTATTGTAAATTACAGAAATAACCAAATTTCCTCGTATAAAGCTACTAACTCAAGTAAATCAAATAATTAAATATCAAGAAAGTAGTGTTAAACCATCTAATACTAAAACTGTTTAAAATAGCTTATAACCAATGCTTGATCCCATATTCCTGGGAAAACAAAGTTTCAGGCACATTTGGTCACCTGGTTGGCCATTCAAACATTTTATAATGGGATATCATTCAATTGTCATTTCAATGCATGTTTTTTTGTTGCATTTTTCCCATGCAACAGAGCTGATGTTATAACAGTAGATTATTATGCTACAGTGTATTTTCACCAGGTTAATAAAAAAAAAGGCTTTTTATGGTTTGGATCTTCTGAGAACATCAGAAAAAGACTGTCCTTGCCATCCACACTACAATAAAATTTAGGGACCTTGAGCTTTGGGTTCATGGTCTCACAACTAAGAAGGGTCCCTCCACTCTTTTGGAACTGTGCACCCACTGGAACCCTTGAGGTAACGCTAACCAGGGAAATTTCTCCCAAGAAGAAGATGGCATCCTTGATGTGAATAGCTTTCCCAAGTTCACAGATTAAGACTTCTAGTGACATGAAACTCTTCTCTTTGAATGTTTTTTTCTTGCTTATGCTTCTGTGAACAACAGAAGTGGAAAAGTGTCTGTTATGTGCACTGATAGGGTGTACTTTTATTTGTGAAGGAGCTTGCAGCCAGCCTGCAAGTATAAGGTTACATGGATAACCTTATACTTTGATAGATAAAGGATAAAGGCCCAATATAGGTAAGAAACTTTACTGGTACATGCATTGCCTCATCATCAGTCAAAAGCAGAACATTGGTTCACTCCTCTTGGCCCATTTCATGGGTTGAAGAGAACATTGCCAGACAGCCTTCACTCTTCTCAAAGGGCATCATTTGTTAAGTCCTTTTTCCGTGATTTGCAGTAAAAGAAGCAATGATTGGAAATATATCCCTCATGACAGGTTCTATAGCAAATTCTACTGTAAAGGCTGCAGTTGCACAGTGATTCTAAATTCTCTTGTGAAAGTTGAGATAGAATTGGCTAAACAGAAAAAGTATCTGTGCGGCGGCTGGTACTTGTGGCCTATGGGGAAATACATCAAATGAGGATTATAAAAATTCAGTGGGCCGGGCGCGGTGGCTCAAGCCTGTAATTCCAGCACTTTGGGAGGCCGAGACGGGCGGATCACGAGGTCAGGAGATCGAGACCATCCTGGCTAACACGGTGAAACCCCCTCTCTACTAAAAAAAAAAATACAAAAGCTAGCCGGGCGAGGTGGCGGGCGCCTGTAGTCCCAGCTACTCGGGAGGCTGAGGCAGGAGAATGGCGTGAACCCGGGAGGCGGAGCTTGCAGTGAGCTGAGATCTGGCCACTGCACTCCAGCCTGGGCGATAGAGCGAGACTCCGTCTCAA
>NW_016805114.1:127424-138425 GCF_001698545.2 Rhinopithecus bieti | reverse complement strand
AAAAAAAAAAAAAAAAAAATTCAGTGTTTGGGGATTGATGAAGAAATTGCTTCATTAAGTGAGTAAACTCTTTATCTAGCTCATTCTTTGATCTGTTTGGTTTTAGGAGGTTTGGTTTGTGGGGATCTTGGGTAAGGGCATACTCCAAACTCTTGGGATATCCTCCCAATAGTCATAATCATAGTCTCCCTGGTGTGCTGCATTCTCTCAAAGGTTTTAAATGCTTGCATGCAGCCTTCTCTAGAATGAAATATAGTTTCTTTTCAACTGGAATAACAAGAGCCAAAAGAATGTGCAACCATGAGGACACCGTAACCTATACATGACATGCTGAGAATGAAAATCCAAAATGATAGTAACCAAGAGTGGTGCTAAGGCCCTAAGTTTTGGTCACACTCTCACTCAAGTGAAAACCTGAATAAAGGGGAATTTTTTAAACAAACTTCTGGGAGGTCATTGTTTTGGACTGAGCTCATGCACTAGGCCGCAACAAACCAAACCAAACCAAAATGGAGTCACTCCTGCTAAGACTTTAGGGAAACGCATAGATTCTACAAGAGGACGCCATGATGGCGTAGTCCGTCTTGAAACGATTTCCTCACGGTGGCAGTAGTGCTCCACATTTTCAATCAAGCCCTAGCTTGGCGCCCTTTTCTCCCGCCCTTTGTGTATGAAAAAACGCCACCCAGAGATAAAGGCGCCACTGAACATGGATTCCTGGAGATTTGTCCAGTTTGTTGCAACCTGGTCTTGTGACCCGTAGAGGGTCAGGATTGCAAGTTGTCCAGGTTCTTGGCGTTTTGAATAAATAATTGCACAAAATGCCCAACAAAGGAAAGCAAGAATGAAACAACAAAAGAATGAAAGCATGGGTTTACTCAAAACGAAAGTACACGCCACAGTATGGGAGATGGCCTCAGCAGAGGCTCAAGGACCTGGATACAGAATCTTCTTTGGTTCAAATACCCCCTAGAAGTTTCCCATTGGCCACTTCATGCTCACCTCATGTAAGTGAAGTGGTCGCCCGAAATCAGTCTGATTGGTTGCAGAAATGAGCCAACCAGAGGCTAAAGTTAATTTACAAAGGTCACACTCCTGTGCAAACATCTGATTGGTTGCAAAAGAAACCAATCAGAGGCTAGGGTGAAGTTACAAAGTTATACTTCTATGCAAAGGAACACTAGGCCAGAAATCAGTCTAATTTGTTGCCACAGCCAGTTTTCCATCTGTAGTGCAGAAAAGGTGAAGGGGAATAGTCTCTGGTCCTTCTGTAACTTAGGCATTGAAAGTTAGGGTTTTCGCTTCAATTTAGTTCTAGGAAGTCAACGTAAAACAGCCTTAGGTCCCCTGCCTCCAGACCCTATTACCCTATTCTCCTGCTTCAGCTCCCCGCTGACAGGTGATCCTCATAAATCTTTATGTGAGGCAGAGGGACTGAAGGGCTTTCTTCTGTAACTGCTTCGTGCTGATCTGGGGCATAGTCCCTACCTGTTGGAAATCACAGAACTCTCACTATGCTTTATCTAGTGGAGGCAGGGTAGTTTCTTGATGGCCAGGGGTGGTGTCTTCACCTGAAACCGGCTGGAACCCTGGTTGCATGATCATCTGAAGCTTGATGGTCTCTAGGCGAGAGGAAATGAATTTTGCTACAATATTTAATGGGAACTTCAGGGGGTTGATACCTATGCTGTCAGAAATGTTTGTTATAGAGATATGCAGGTTGCAACAAACTGGACAAATCTCCAGGAATCCATGTTCAGTGGCGCCTTTATCTCTGGGTGGCGTTTTTTCATACACAAAGGGCGGGAGAAAAGGGCGCCAAGCTAGGGCTTGATTGAAAATGTGGAGCACTACTGCCACCGTGAGGAAATCGTTTCAAGACGGACTACGCCATCATGGCGTCCTTCCCGGGAAACTTCCCTATGGGGAAAAGGCTGATCTGTGAGCTTGGACCCCAGGCTGTCTTCTTGCCTTCTCTAAGGCCTGAAAAGAGACAGGGACATTAGCGGTATCTTGGTGTAGACTCTGGAGAGTGCGGGGTTTGGAGTGAACCAGCAACTGCCAGGAGGTACTAGCACAGGAAGTAGTGGAGCGGAAACTTGGTTCCCCCTGGTGTGGGCAGGACAGTAGCAACCCAGTCAAACACACATGGAGGCTCTTGTGGGCATCTGTCTCCTCTACCTGCCCTTTGCAGCAAGAGTCAGCAGGCTTTCACGTGCTAGCATTTTGCTATGGGTCTTGGGGTCTCTGGGAGCATCAGTATCGCTCACAAGGAACACAGTTATTCCAAGGGAAGTTTACAGGATTTGCTGTTAGAACCTTCACTCACCAGGTTCTACAGCAAGGTAACGCCAATGTCCATATCTCTTTTAAGGCCTTAGACGAGAAGGCAAGGACGCTGAGCATGGAGTCCAAGCCTCTTCCACCTCCCCACATACCAGACCTTCCGCAACTGGTAGTCCTTACAATAACGCTGTAATGGCGTAGGGATTCGTTAAATGACATCCTCGCGATGTCAGTAGTGCACCAGATATGCCAGAAAACCCTGTCTTGGAGCCCTCTTCTCCCGCCCTTCCTGTCTGAAAAAACGCGACGCACAGACAAAGGTACAACCAAACATGGATGCCTTCTATTTTGCCCAGTTTGGAGCCTGCTGGTCTTACTGCTGCTCCTTTTCATTTTGTTTTCCACTTGAAATCAAACCGAGGCCTAAAGCACTAGTCCTCATCAGGAATCCAGTTCTTTCAGAAATTAAATATCCTCCTGACCTACTCTGTGTGGGTTTGATTTACTTCAGAGTTACAGGTCCAGTAATTTCCGAAGCATCAAACTGTCTCCTTCAGGGAATAAATTCAGTGGACGAACACACAAAAAAGAGAAACGGGACCGGGCGCGGTGGCTCAAGCCTTTAATCCCAGCACTTTGGGAGGCCGAGGCTGGCGGATCACCCGAGGTCAGGAGTTCGAGACCATTATGGGCAACATGGCAAAAATCCTGTCTCTACTAAAATACAAAATTAGCTGGGCATGGTGGCACATGCCTGTAAACCCAGCTACTTGGGAGGCTGAGGCAGGAGAATCACTCGAACCTGGGAGGGGGAGGTTGTAGCAAGTGGAGGGCATGCAATTGCTCTCCGGCCTTGGCAACAGAGTGAGAGTGTCTCACAAAAAAAAAAAAAAAAAGAAGGAAAGAAAGAAAAGAGAGAGAGAGAGAAAAGGGCTGAAGGCTTGGAAAAGATCTCCAGCAAACAATTTAAAAATCCCAGAGGTCTTTGCCCTGGCTCCCCTGTCAGGCATCCAGGGAATTCTTCCTATTCTAAGAGCCTTATGTGATGCATTGTAGGCAACACTTCGGCATGAGCCATTAGAGAGGAAACCAGGTGACGCTCCTTACTGCATGCCATATGTACTCCAATGCCATGATACTCATAGTACGTATGTTCAATTCCTGTCAAGGTGGCTCAGAGTTTCATCTCATGGTCTCATCATTTAACATCAAAACACAGCATGTGCACATGCCTTTACATATTCTTCAAGTATTTCCTGAGAATTTATGGGGTGTGTGTTTGTGTTTGTGTGTGTCTCTGAGAGTTTTATAATTGGTCTTTCAGGTATAAGGATTACAGTATTCTCCAACTAGTAAATTAAAGAATAATGCTTGACAAATATTAAGACAAGTCCGTGTATTAATAACGTAGAAAACCGCTACCATACAACTTGTCAAGGTAACTCATGAACTTATGAATTATTTCCATGCATATCTTTCAATATCTGCATACATTAACTTCGTGCAAAAAGATAAATCTGTATAAAAGGTGGATTACTGTGTACACCATGGTTTGGATTAGACCAAGTGTGTATTTTAACGAACCTTTCAGATGCATTAATTCATTTGAATGTCACCAGTACTAAGTCTTATATGTCAACATTTCATGCCTTCAATATAAATAAAGGTAAATCTTAACATACGGCCTCAGGAAAATTACTTCAGTAAAGTAGACAATATCAGCTCTTTGATTTTTTTACAGCTACATCACTACATGTTTCTGAAAAAAAAGTTCATGAAGAGACAAAGACATCAGAAATTATGGCTACCTAAAATTTTGCTCAATTTGTGTGAACAATTTCCACTCTTAACAATTTGCTTTTGGTTTCCACTGGATATTAAACTGAGATGTAATACATGCACCCTCATCAAGCATCTCATCTTTTTAAGAACTTCTTAAAGTTCTTAAACTTAGTTTCTGCACAACCAAGTCTTCCCATTTCTACTCTTTTTCACTCTGCATCATATCTGCAGTATTTTATTGTGATATCAAATAGTCTTGTAGTAATGGGGAGAGACCTTAGGTTTCCATGCCTAAGGAGAGAAGAATAAAAAAAGCTTACCTCTAAAGGCTTGGAGAAGAGTAAATCTAGTCACCAGGCCACGTGGTTCTTGTCCTGATTCTCTACTCAGGTTCCCTGGGAGTTTTACTCCATGTTCTGATCTAGTCAGTAGGCCTTATACGTTGAGGGGGAGGACGCTATTTAGTGGGGCACTAACATAAGGGTACGGATAGCTCTCAAGCCTGACAAGACACCCACAGCCCTACTTGAATAGACACAAACACAGGAATCACTGTAAATACTAATCAGATTGATCACAGGATTTTGTCTCATAGTTTCATTATTTAACATTGAATTAGAAATATTTTCCTGTGTCATTAAATAGCTGTCACTTAGAACTGTGCCCTATGACTTTCTTGTGTATGTGTCGTATTGTTTTTCAGTTAGGAATCAGTCCTATATTTTCTCATTAGTAACAAAGATGTGGAATTTGCAAAGAAGTTAAAAATAACCATGTACTGATCTCATAAAACTGTATTAAACAATTATCTTTGTTTCCATATTTCCACTCATTTTTTCAACACGCAGATAAAAAATTCTATATATACAAACACCACACTAAATTTACATTTTAATTGAATTTAGCTATATATAAGGTTGAAGAATTAAAAGTTTCACATNGAATTTTAGACAATAAAATATTTGCAAAAACTTCTTGATTGGACTATTCATCAAAACATAAGTTCTCCATTTTCACTTTTATATCTAAAATAGATATATATATATTTATACACACATAAAATAGAAATACATGTTTATATACAATATAAACATATGTATTATACATACTTATACCTAGAAAATTAGAGTGTTTAATTCTTCTCAAATTTTTATTAATTCTTTCCTTAAAATTTTATCTTTGAAATCTCAAAAGAAAGACAACAAAATTCAATAAATGATAGCTGAAATAGGCATCTCTCACATTCAGTCACCTAGATGTGTAACCTAAGAAAACTGTAAGATGGATGCATTCACAAAACTCACACGCAGCTAGAATGCTTTATTAGTGTGTCTGTTTATATAATGATGAATTAAAGTTTTGAATTTGTTGGCCAAAAATACCATCTTCAAACATATACTCATTATAACACCTACCATGATTAAAAATATATAGCATTGGCTGGGCCCAGTGGCTCACTACTGTAATCCCGACACTTTGGGAGGCCAAGGTAGGTGGATAGCTTGAGCCCATGAGTTCAAGACCAGTCCTGGCAATGTAGTGAGACCCCGTCTCTACAAAAAATAACCGGGCATGGTGGCGTGTAACGGAAGCCCAGCTATGTAGGAGGCAAAGGTGGGAGGACCACCTGAGTCCAGGGAGGTTGATCCTTTAGTGAGCCATGATCATACCATTGCACTCTTGCCTGGGCAACAGTAAGACACAATCATATATATATTTAAAATATTGTTATATACCTACAGATATAAATACACACACACTCAACACAGTTTAAATATAATTTGCATGCATACTGTTTGAAATTTGTACAAAATCTTCAGCATTGTCTTATACTCCTTGAATATATCTACATCCATATATACTTCTGAGTACTTGAAATTTTTTTATATTTTACTCTAGAAGAACTTTAAGGTATTATAAAGCAGAAAACATGCTGGGTCTCATATAGTAAGAAGAAATGATGACTTTTAAAAAGTCTGTGCTAGGTATTATCATCTGCTCGTTATGCACATATAATATGGACTTTTATAACCTAATGTACAAATTCCCCTGTAGCACAACTGTTTTTGTTTTTTAATGTTAGATATGGGGTTTCCCTAGGTTGACCAGTTTGATCTCGAACTCCTGGCCTCAAGCAATCCTCCCATGTGTTAGGATTACAGGCATGAGGCACCAAGCCCAGCCACTTTGTAGTATAACTCTTAAAACAAGATTTCCTCACTGATAACTTGAGTACTTTTCAAATATAATTAATTATTCATGGAAATAATGACAGGTTTAAAATCATTGGCACTTTTTAAAACAGTTGGTAAAATCCATATAACATAAAATTAACCATTAAAATGTGTGAAATTCAGTGGCATTTAGTACTTTCACAATGCAGTGCAAGTACTACCTCTATCTAGTGGCAAATCATTTTCATTACCACAAAAGAAAACCCTGGACCCATGAAGCAGTCATTCCCCATTCCACTCTCTGCCCAGCCCGTAGCAAACACTCATCTACTTTCCCTCACTACTGATCATCACAGTAAGTGGCTTTTTCAAAGTCTTGCTTTTTTCACTTAGCGTGTTTCAAATTTCATGCATTGGTTATCTATCTTACTGATATCTATCTCTTGGATGTCTATCTTTGCTGTTGTACCTTCATCCACCCAATTTATCACCTGAAGGAGACAATTTGATGCCATGGAACTTGCTGGACCTGTAACTGTGAAGTAAATCATAACCAGATAGACTCAGTGAGGAGTGTATTTAATTTCTGAAAGAACAAAATCCCTGATAAGCATGGGTGGTTTAAGTTGCATTTTGTTTTAAATGGAAAACAAAACAAACAAAAAAAATTCAACAGTAAGACCACGTTGCACCAAACTGGACAAGTCTCCAGGCAGCCATGTTTGGTGGCACCTTTATCTCTGGTTTGCTTATTTCACAGAGGAAGGGCAGGAGAAAGGGCTCAAAGATAGGGCTTCCCTGAAAATGTGGAGCACTACTGCCACCGTGAGGAAATCGTTTAAAGAAAGAATACTCCAGTACAGCCTCCTTCCCAGGAAGCCTAGCTGCGGGGAAAGGCTGATCTGTGGGGAGGTGGAGGATGCTTGGCCTCCAGGTGCCGTCTTCTTGCCTTCTCCTCTAACGCCTGAAAAGTGACCTAGACATTGGTAGTATCTTGGTGTAGAACCTGGAGAGTGAAGGGCTTGGAGTGAACCAGCAGCTGCCAGGCGGTCCTGACACAGGAAGTCGTGGGGCGGGGCCTCAGTTCCTCCTATGTGGGCAGGACTGCAGGAACCCACTCAAACACACATTGAGGCTCTTGTAGGCATCTGTCTCTTCTTCTTATCCCTTGGAGCAAGAGTCAGCAAGCTTTCTCATGCTAGCATCTTGCTATGGGTCTTTGAGTCTCTGGTAGAATCAGTACCGCGCACAAACAACAGGTTTATTCCAAGGGAAGTTTACAGGATTTGCTATTAACACCTTCGCACTCCAGGTTCTATAGCAAGATATTGCCAATGTCCAGGTCTCTTTTAAGGCTTTGGACAAGTAGGCAAGGACGCCCAGCATGGAGGCCAAGCCTCTTTCACCTCTTACCAGACCACACCTACCCCAACAGGTAGTGCTCAGAGAACTCTGTAATGGCGTTAAACGGCTGTAATTTGTTAAACGTCTTCCTCGCGATGGCAGTAGGGCTCCAGATATGTCAAGAAACCCTGTTTGTAGCCCTCTTCTCCCGCCCTTCCTGTCTGAAAAAACGCCACACATACACAAAGAGCCACCAAACATGGATGCCTTCTATTTTGCCCAGTTTAGAGCCAGCTGGTCTTACTGCTGTGTTTTTTCTTTTTGTTTTCCACTTGAATTCAAACCAAGGCCTAAACCAACCACCCTTGTCAGGAATCTTGTTCTTTAATAAATTATTCTCCTGACCTAGTCTGTGTGGGTTTGATTTACTTCAGAGTTACAGGTCCAATAATTTCCGTGGCATTAAACTTTCTTCTTCAGGGGATAGCTTCAGTGGATGAACGCACAAAAAGGAGAAAAGGGCTGAAAGCTTGGAAAAGAACTCCAGCAACAACTTAAAAATCCCAGAGGTCTTGGCCCTGGCTCCCCTGTCACGCATCCAGGGAATTCTTCCTATTCTAAGAGCCTTATGTGTACATTGTAGGACACAATTTGGCATGAGCCGTTAGAGGAGAAACCAGGTGATGCTCCTTACTGCATGCCATGTATACTCCACAGGGCATGATACTCATAGTACATATGCTTAATTCCTGTCAAGGTGAATCAGAGTTTCATCTCATGGTCTCATCATTTAACATCAAAACACAGCATGTGCCCATGCCATTACATATTCTTCAAGTATTTCCTGAGACTTTATGGGCTGTGTGTGGTTGTGTTTGTGTGTGTTTCTGAGAGTTTTATAATGTCTTTTAGGTGTAAGGATTAACTAGTAAATTAAAGAATAATGCTTGACAAAGATTAAGAAAAATCCATGTATTAATAATGAAGAAGACCACTACCATACAACCAGTCAAGGCAACTTAAGAACTTTTGGATTATTTCCAGGGATATCTTTAAATACATACATACATTGTTAATTTCATGAAAAAATAAATCTGTATTAAAAGTGGATTACTGTGTACACTGTGGTTTGGATCAGATCAAGTGTGCATTTTAACAAATCTTTGAGGAGGGTGAATTCATTTGAATGTCACCACTACTAAGTCTTATATGTCAACATTTCACGCCTTCAATATGAGTAAAGGTAAACCTTAAAATAGGGCCTCACAAATATTACTTTAGAAAAGTAGACACTTATCACCTTTTTGTTTGAATTTTTAAAGATACATTACTATACGTTTCAACACAAAACGCCATGAAGAGACAAAGAGAACAGAAAGTACGGATACCTAATATTCTGCTCAATATGTGTAACCATTTTCCACTCTTAACCATTTGCTTTTTTGGCTTCCATTGGATATTGAACTGAGATGAGATCCACTCACCATCATCAAGCATCTCCTCTTTTTAAGAACTCAGTTTCTGCACAACCAAATCTCCCCATTTCTACTGTTTTTCATTCAGCATCCTATCAGCAGTGTTTTATTACGATAACAGATAGTCTTGTTGTATTGGGAACAGACCTTAAGGATCCATGCCTAAGGAGAGAAGAAAAAATAAAGCTTATCCCCAAGGTCTTGGAGAAGAGCAAATCTAGGCACCGGGCCACATGGTTGTTGTCCTGATTCCCTCCCCAGGTTCCCTGGGAGTTTTACTCCATGTTCTGACCTAGTCATTAGGCCTTATATGTTGACGGGGAGGCTGCTGTTTAGTGGGGCTATAACGTAAGTGCCCATATAGCTCTCAAATCTGACAAGACACACATAGCCCTATTTGAATGGACACAAACAAATGACTATAAATGCTAATCAGATGGATCACAGGATTTTGTCTCATGGTTTCATTATTTAACATTGGAACAGAAATATTTTCCAGTGTCATTAAAAGGCTATGACTGGCTGGGTGTGGTGGCTCACACCTGTGATCCCAGCACTTTGGGAGGCCAAGGTGGGTGTATCACTTGAGGTCAGGAGGTCGAGATAAGCCTGGCCAACACGGTGAAACCGTGTCTCTACTAAAATACAAAAAAAAATTAGCCAGGGATGGTGGTACATGCCTGTAATCCCAGCTACTTGGGAAGCTGAGGCAGGAGAATCGCTTGAACCCAAGGCAGAGGTTGCAGTGAGCCAAGATCGTGCCAATGCACTCCACCATGGGTAACAAAGTGAGACTCCATCCGTCTCAAAACAAAACAAAAAAAGCTATGGCCAGGCCCAGTGGCTAACACCTGTAGTCCCAGCACTTTGGGAGGCCAAGGCGGGCGGATCACCAGGTCAGGAGTCTGACTGAGATGGTGAAACCCTGTCGTGGGGCGGGGCCTCAATTCCTCCTATGTGGGCAGGACTGCAGGAACTCACTCAAACACACATTGAGGCTCTTGCAGGCATCTGTCTCTTCTTCCTGTCCCTTGGAGTAAGAGTTGTCCCTTGGGCAACAAGAGGAAAATATCTACTAAAAATACAAAAAATTAGCCGGGCATGGTGGCGGGCACCTGTAGTCCCAGCTACTTGGGAGGCTGAGGCAAGAGAATGGCATGAACTCGGGAGGCGGAGCTTGCAGTGGGTGGAGATCTCGCCACTGCACTCCAGCCTGGGTGACAGAGCAAGATTCCGCCTCAAAAAAAAAAAAAAAAAAGCTATGACTTAGGACTGCCTCTTATGACTTTGTTGTATATGTGTCTTACTGTTTTCCACTTAGGAATCAGTCCTATACTTTCTTATTAGTGAGGAAGACATGGAATTTGCAATGAAGTTAAAAAAAAACCCTTTGGGAGGCGGAGGCAGGCGGATCACAAGGTCAAGAGATTGAGACCATCCTCCCAACGTGGTAAAACCCGTCTCTACTAAAACACAAAATTAGCTGGGCCTGGTGGTGCGCACCTATAGTCCCAGCTACTCGGAAGGCTGAAGCAGGAGGATCACTTGAACCTGGGAGGTGAAGGTTGCAGTGAGCCAAGATCGTGCCATTGCACTCCAGCCTGACAACAGAGTGAGACTCCCTCTCAAGAAAAAAAAAAGGGGCAGGGGGGCTGAGCACGGTGGCTCACGCCTGTAATCTTAGCACTTTGGGAGGCCTGGGAGGGCAGATCACCTGAGGTCGGGAGTTCGAGACCAGACTGACCAACATGGTGAAACCCTATCTCTACTAAAAATACAAAATTAGCCGGGCGTGGTGGTACATGCCTGTAATCTCAGCTACTCGGGAGGCTGAGGCAAGACAATCACTTGAACCCGGGAGGCAGAAGTTGCAGTGAGCCGAGATCACGCCATTGAACTCCAGCCTGCGCAACAAGAGCAAAACTACATCTCAAAAAAAA
>NW_016805114.1:113763-126546 GCF_001698545.2 Rhinopithecus bieti | reverse complement strand
AAAAAAAAAAAAAAAAAAAAAAAAAAAAATTCAAAAGAAAGATAACAAAATTCGGTAAATGGTAGTTGAAATAGGCATCTTACACATTCAGTCACCTAGATGTGTAACCTGAGAAAACTGTAAGATGGATGCATTCACAAAACTTACATGCAGCTAGAGCACTTCATTAGTGTCTCTGTTTATATAATGATGAATTAAATATATGAATTTACTGGCCAAAAATATCATCTTCAAACATATACTCACTATAACACCTACCACGATTAAAAATATATGTCATTGGCTGGGCATGGTGGCTAACAACTGTAATTCCAGCACTTTGGGAGGCCTAGGTAGGTGGATAGCTTGAGCATAGGAGTTCAAGTCCAGCTCTGACAATGCAGAGAGACCCCATCTCTACGAAAAATACAAAAAATAGCCAGGCATGGTGACCTACAACAGAAGCCCTAGCTACGTAGGAGGCGGAAATGGGAGGATCACCTGAGCCCATGGAGGTTGATGCTGCAGTGAGCCATGATCATGCTTCTGCACTCCACCCTGGGCAACAGAGTAAGATGCTGTCTAAAACATATATATACACATATACATATATGTGTATATACATATATATGTATATGTACATATATGTGTGTATATACATATACACACATATATATTCACCATCACCTTATACTCTTTGAATATATCTACATCAATACATACTTTTGAGTACTTGAATTTTTTTATATTTTACTCTAGAAGAACTGTAAGAAATTATAAAGTAGAAAACTTGTGGTAGGTCAAACATAGTGAGAAGAAATAATCACTTTTAAAATGTCTGTGCTAGGTAATATGATCTGTTCCCTATACATATATAATATGGACTTTTATAAACTAATGTTCATATTCCCCTGTAATATAACTTGTTGTTGTTATTGTTGTTGTTGTTTTGTATTTTTAATTTTAGATATGGGGTTTCACTCTGTTGACTAGGCTGATCTCGAACTTCTGGCCTCAAGCGATCCTCCCATCTTGGACTCCCAAAGTGCTAGGATTACAGGCATGAGGCACCTTGACTGGCCACCATGTACCATAACTGTTAAAACAAGGTTTTTTTCACTGATAACTGGAGTATTTTTGAAATATAATTAATAATTCATGGAAATAATGATAGCTTTAAAAGTATTGGCACTTTTTAAAACTGAGTTTGTAAACTTCATGTAACATAAAATTAACCATTAAAATGTATTAAATTCAGTGGCATTTAGGACATTCACAATGCAGTGCAAGCATTACCACTATGTAGTGGCAAATCATTTTCATTACCACAAAAGAAAATCCTAGACCCATCAGTTAGCCATTCCCCATTCCACTCTCTGCCCAGTCCCTGGCAAACACTCATCTGATTTCCCTCACTACTGATCATCACAACAAGTGGCCTTGTTGGTCTTGTTGCCAGAATCAGGAGACCAGAGAGACCAACGGGTGGAATAGGAGGATTTTACTAGGTGGTCACCAACTCAGCAGATTAACGTCCAAAGGCTGAGCCCTGAACCAAGACAGGGTTTGACTTTTATACATATATCTGAAAAGGGCCCAAAACCTGTAAAGCAGGTAAACAAGGTTACAGAAGCAGAACAAAGGCAGTTTATCAAACAGTGACAGGTTTTACAACTCAGGCATGTCTTGTGGCCTTTGCCATAACTGCACAGTTGGAAAACAGGAACTTACAAAATCCTTACAAGCTTGCAGAAATAGTTATAAAAATAGTTGTGAGAGCAGAACAAAGAACAATGTACGGGGAAAGAATTTCAAAAGGGAAACTGATAAAATAACTTGTTTTCTTTTCTGTTTTGTTTTTTTTTTTTTTTTTTTTTTTTTTTTTTGAGATAAAGTCTCACCCTTGTTCTCCAGGCTGGAATGCAATGGTGCAACCTCGGCTCACTGCAGCCTCCTCCTCCCAGGTTAAAGCGACTCTCCTGCCTCCGCCTTCCAAGTAGCTGGGATTAGAGCTGCCTGCCAACATGCCTGGCTAATTTTTGTACTTTTAGTAGAGATGGAGTTTCACCATGTTGGCCAGGCTGGTGTTGAACTCCTGACCTCAGGTGATCCTCCCGCCTCAGCCTCCCAAATTGCTGGGATTACAGGTGTGAGCCACCGTGCCTGGCCAAAGAACTTGCTTTTCTTATCCTTGCTTCTAAAGCCCATTTCTTCTGGGCCCCTGCTCTGCTGAGAGTGCTATCAAAGTCCTGACAGAGTCCTACTTATTGCTGGACCTTGGAGTGAGTCAGCCCAGCACAGAGAACTAGTTTTTCTCTCCTTTTTTTTTTTGCTTTTACATCTCCTGCTTCAGTCCTGCTTCTTTCACTTAGAGTTTCGAATTTCATGAATTGGTTTTCTATCTCTTTGATATCTATCTGTTAGATATCTGTCTTTGTTTTTGTACCTTCATCCACCCAATTTATCATCTGAAAGAGACAGTTTGATACCATGGAACTTCCAGGACCTGTAACTGTGTGAGGTAAATCATACCCATATAGATTCAGTGAAGAGTATATTTAATTTCTGAAAGAACAGGATTCTTGAGAAGCTTGAGTGGTTTAGGCCTCATTTTGCGTTCAGATGGAAAAAAAAGGAAAAATTCAACAGTAAGACCAGGTTGCACCAAACTGGACAAATCTCCAGGCAGCCATGTTGGGTGGCGCCTTTGTCTCTGAGTCGCGTTTTTTCAGACAGGAAGGGCGGGAGAAAAGGGCTCCAAGATAGGGATTCCTTGACAATGTGGAGCACTACTGCCACCGTGAGGAAATCGTTTAAAAACGCCATTACAGCGTCCTTCCCGGAAAGAGTTGCTGTGGGGGAAGTCTGAACTGCGGGAGGTGGCAGATGCTTGGGCTCCAGGCTAGGTCTTCTTGCTTTCTCCTCTATGGCCTGAAGAAAGGGCTTAATATTGGTGGTATCTTGGTGTAGAACCTGGAGAGCGAGGGGCTTAGAGTGAACCAGCAGCTGCCAGGCGATCCTGGCACAGGAAGAGGTGGGGCGGGGCCTCGGTTCCTCCAAGTGTGGGCAGGACTGCAGGAACCCATTCAAATACACATGGAGGCTCTCGTGAGCATCTGTCTTTTCTTCCTGTCCCTTGGAGCAAGAGTCAGCAGGCTTTCTCGTACTAGCATCTTGCTACGGGTCTTTGGGTCTCTGGTAGCACCAGTACCGCGCACAAACAGATTTATTCCCAGGGGAGTTTACAGGATTTGTTATTAGAACCTTCACACTCCAGGTTCTATACCAAGACACCGCCAAAGTCCCGGTGTCCTTTAAGGCCTTAGACGAGAAGGCTAGGTTTCCCAGCATGGAGCAAGCCTCTTCCACCTCCCCACAGAGGAGAACTTCCCCAACAGGTAGTCCTCAGGAGAACACTGTCATAATGGCTTAGAGATTTGATAAACAACATCCTCGCGATGGCAGTAGGGCTTCAGATGTGCAAAGAAGCCCTTTTCCAGAGCCCTCTTTTTCCGCCCCTCCTGTCTGAAAAAATGCCACCTGTAGACAAAGGCCCTGCAGAATGGGTACCTTATATTTAGCCCAGTTTGCAGCCAGCTGGTCTTACCGCTGAGCTTTTTCTTTTGGTTTCCAGTTCAAATCAAACCAAGGTCTAAACCACCCGCTCTCATCAGGAATCTTGTTCTGTATTAAAAGTGGATTACTGTGTACACTGTGATTTGGATCACACCAAGTGTGTGTTTCTTTTTTTGTTTTTGTTTTTGAGACGGAGTCTCGCTCTGTCACCCAGGCTGGAGTGCAGTGGCGCATCTCCATTCACTGCAAGCTCCGCCTCCCGGGTTTATGCCATTCTCCTGCCTCAGCCTCCCACATAGCTGGGACTACAGGCGCCCGCCACCACGTCCGCCTAATTTTTTGTATTTTTTTTTTTAGTAGAGACAGGTTTTCACCGTGTTAGCCAGGATGGTCTGGATCTCCTGATCTGCCTGCCTCGGCCTCCCAAAGTGCTGGGATTACAGGCCTGAGCCACCGCACCCAGCCACCCCAAGTGTGTATTTTAACAAACATTTGAGGAGAATGATTTTATTAGAATGTCACCAGTACTAAGTCCTTTTTTTTTTTTTTTTTTGGAGACAGAGTCTTGCTCTGCGGCCCAGGCTGGCACGCAGTGGTGGGATCTCAGCTCACTGCAAGGTCTGCATCCCGGGTTCAAGGAATTCTCCTGCCTCAGCATCCTGAGTAGCTGGGATTACAGACGTGTGCCACCACGCCCATGGAGTTTCACCATGTTGGTCAGGCTGGTCTCGAACTCCCGACCTCGTGATCCACCTGCCTCGGCCTCCCAAAGTCCTGGGATTACAGGCGAGAGCCACCTTGCCTGGCCCAGTACTAAGTCCTATATCTCAACATTTCATGCATTCAATATAAATAAAGGTAAATCTTAATATAGGGCCTCAGGAATATTCCTTTAGTAAAGTAGACACTATCAGTTTTTTGTGGAATTTTTACAGATACATCACTACATGTTTCTAAAAAAAAAGGCCATGAAGAGACAAAGACGCCAGAAACTATGGCTCCCCAACATTTTGCTCAATTTGTGTAAACATATTCCACTCATCCATTTGCTTTTAGTTTCCATTGGCTATTAAACTGAGATGTAATCCACTCACCCTCATCAAGCATCTCCTCCTTTTAAGAACTTAGTTTCTGCACAACCAGGTCTTCCCATTTCTACTCTTACTCACTCAGCATCATATCTACGGTGTTTTATTATGATATCAAGTAGTCTTGTGGTATTCTGGAAAGACCTTAGATTTCCATGCCTAAGGAGAGAAGGAAAAAAAAAAAAAAAGCTTATCCCTAAGGTCTTGGAGAAGAGCAAATCTAGGCACCAGGCCACGTGGTTCTTGTCCTGACTCCCTCTCCAGGTTCCCTGGGAGTTTTACTCCATATTCTAACCTAGTCATTAGGCCTTATATGTTGAGGGAGCGGTGGCTATTTATTGGGGCTCTAACATAAGGGCTCAGATAGCTCTCAATCCTGAAAAGACACACAACCCTAGTTGAATGGACACAAATACAGGAATGACTATAAATCCCAATCAGATGGATCACAGGATTTTATCTCATAGTTTCATCATTTAACATTGGAACAGAAATATTTTCCAGTGTCATTACAAGGCTATGACTGACAACTGTGTCCTACGTCTTTGTTGTGTATATGTCTTACTGCTTTTAAGTTAGGAATCAGTCCTGTATTTTCTCATTAGTAACGAAGACATGGAATTTGCAAAGTGAAAAGTAACCAACTGCTGATGAAGAGAAATGCGACATCATAAAACTGCGTATTAAACACTGATAACCGTTTCCATATTTACTCCTATTTTTTCAGTACATAGATAAAAAGTTCTGTATACACAGTCAACCATCACAGTAAATTTACATTTTACTTGAATTTAGCCATACATAATGATGAAGATTAAAATTTTCACATCTGATTCCTGAGGAGTTCTTGATATTCTCATAAAAATTTGCAATATCTGAATTTTTACAATAAAATATTTGGCCAGAAATCTTCTTTGGACTTATTGATCAAAACATACGTTTTCAACTTGGACTTTTAAAATCTAATATACGTATATTTGTACATACATAAACATAGAATACATATTTATAAACAGTATAAACATATGTATTTTACATTACTTATACCTATGAAAATAAGAATTTTTAATTATTCTCCTCCAAATTTTATTGCTAATCCTTACCTTAAATTTTATCTCTAAAAATCTCAAAAGAAGGATAAAAAATTTAATAATGATAGTTAAACAGGCATCTCTCACATTCACGTCACCTAGATGTGTAACCTAAGAAAACTGTAAGATGGATGCATTCACAAAACTCACATGCAGCTAGAACGCTCATTACTGTCTCTGTTTGTATAACAATGCATTAAAAATGTGATTTGTTCACCAAAAATGCATCTTCAAAAGATATACTCAGCTATAACATCTACCATGGGATTAAAAATTTATAGCTTTGGCTGGGCGCGGTGGCTCACAACTGTAATTCCAGCACTTTAGGAGGCCGAGGCAGGTAGGCAGCTTGAGCTCAGAAGTTCAATACCAGCCCCTGGCAATGTAAGTAGACCCTGTGTCTACAAAAAATACAAAAAATAACCGGGCATTGGTGGGGTAAAACAGCGAAGCCCCAGGTAGGTATAGGAGGCAGAGTTGGCAAGATCACCTGATCCCAGGGAGACGATGCTGCATTGATCCATGATCATGCACTTGCACTCCAGGCCTAGGAAACAGTGAGAAAGTCTCATATATATATGTGTGTGTGTGTGTGTGTGTGTGTGTGTGTGTTGTGTGTATATGTGTTATAGATATATGGCATTTAAAATTTTGTAATATATCTCCAGACAGATATAAATACACACCCACACTTGACCACAGTTTACTTTAAATATAATGGATGCATAATGTTTTGAAATTTGTACAAAGTCTGCAGTATCGCCTTAGCTCTTTGAATAAATATTATCTACATCAATATATACTTTTGATTGCTTGAAGTTTTTTTATATTTACTCTACAAGAACTTTAAGAAATTATAAAGCAGAAAGACATACGGTAGTCAAACATAGTGAGAAGAAATAATCACTTTTCCCTATGCACATATAATTGGACTTTTTAAAACTAATGTTCAATTTTCCTCTGTAGTATTACTTTTTTTTTTTTTGTTTTGCTATGTTTTGGTTTGGTTTTGGTTTTTTTCAGATGGTCTCGCTTGTCGCCCAGGTGCAGTGCATTTTGAAGTGATCCCGGCCTCACTGCAAGCTTTCTGAGGTACCTGGGACTACAGGCTCCCACCACCATGCCCAGCTAAATTTTTTTTTTTTTTTTTTTTTTTTTTTTTTTTTTGTATTTTTAGAAAGACAGGGTTCACGGTGCTACCAGGATGGTCTGGATCTCCTGACCTCGTGATCCGCCCACCTCGGCCTCCCAAAGTGATGGGATTACAGGCTCAATGCCCGGGTGGTTTTATTTTTTATTTTTAGATACGAGATTTCGCTATGTTGATAAGGCTGACTTCGAACTCCTGACCTCAAGCGATCCTCCCATCTTGGACTCCAAAAGTGCTAGGATTATAGGCATGAGGTGTCATGCCCCGCCACCTAGTAGTATTACTGTTCTAAACAAGTTTTCTTCACTGATAATTTGAGCACTTTTCTAAGATAATTATAATGATAGGTTTAAAAGTATTGGCACTTCTTAAAACTGAGTTTGTAAAATTCATATAACATAAAATTAACCATTAAAATGTGTGAAATTGAGTGGCAACTAGTACATTCAAGATGCCGTCCAAGCATTACCACTACATAGTGGCAAATCATTTTCATCACCACAAAAGAAAACCCCGGACCCGTTAAGCAGTCATTCCGCATTGGGCTCTCTCTCTGCCCAGTCCGTGACAAACACTCATCTGCTTCCCCTCACTACTGATCATAACAATAAGTGGCCCTTTTCAACTTCCTTCTTTCACTTAGCGTGTTTCAAATTTCATGCATTGGTCATCTATCTCTTTGATATCTATCTTTGTTGTACCTGCATCCACACAATTTATCACCTTAAGGAGACAATTGTATGCCATGAAACTTGCTGGACCTGTAACTGTGTGAAGTAAATCATACCCAGATAGACTCAGTGAGGAGTGTATTTAATTTCTGAAAGAACAAGATTCCTGATGAACCTGGGTGGTTTAGGTCTCATTTTGTTTTCACACGGAGTAAAAAAAGGAAAAATTCAACAGTAAGACCAGGTTGCACCAAACTGGACAAATCTCCAGGCAGCCATGTTGGGTGGCGCCTTCGTCTCTGGGTGGCGTTTTTTCAGACAGGAAGGGCGGGAGAAAAGGGCTCCAAGATAGGGCTTCCTTGAAAATATGGAGTACTACTGCCACCGTGAGGAAATGGTTTAAAGACTCAATACGCCATTATAGCTTCTTTCGGGAAAACCTGGCTATAGGGGAAGGTCTGAGCTGTGCGAAGGTGGAAGAGGTTTGGGCTCCAGGCTAGGTCTTCTTGGCTTCTCCTGGAACTCCTGAAGAGAAACCTGGACATTGGCGATATCTCGGTGTAGAACCTGGAGAGTGAGGGACTTGGAATGAAGCAGCAGCTGCCAGGCGGTCCTGGCACGGGAAGTCGTGGGGCGGGGCTTCGGTTCCTAGGGTGGGCAGGACTGCAGGAACCCACTCAAACACAAATGGAGGCTCTTGGGGACATCTGTCTCATGTAATCGCCCCTTGGAGCAAGAGTCAGCAGGCTTTCACGTGTTGGCATCTTGCTATGGGTCTTTGGGTCTCTGGTAGCATAAGTACCGTGCAAAATCAACAAGGGTATTCCAAGGGAAGTTTACAGGATTTGCTATTAGAACCTTCACTCTCCAGGTTCTATACCAAAACATCGCCAATATCCATGTCTCTTTTAAGGCCTCAGACAAAAAGGCAAGGACTCACAGCCTGGAGCCCCAGCCTCTTCCACTTCCCCACAAACCAGTCCTTCCCCAACAGGTAGTCCTCAGAGAACGCTGTAATAACGGCGTAGAGATTCACTAAACGACTTCCTCGCGATGGCAGCAGTGCTCCAGCTATGCCAAGAAGCCCTGTCTTTGAGCCCAGGTCTTCCGCCCTTCTTGTCTGAAAAAACGCCACCCATAGACAAAGCGCCACCAAACATGAATGCCTTCTGTTTTGCCCAGTTTGGAGCCAGCTGGTCTTACCGCTGCACTTTTTGTTTTGCACTTGAAATCAAACCAAGGCCTAAACCACCTGCCTCCATCAGGGATCTTGTTCTTTCAAGAATGAAATATCCTCATGACCTAGTCTGTATGGGTTTGATTTACTTCAGAGTTACAGGACCAGTAATTTCCGTGGCATCAAACTGTCTCTTTCAGGGGATAAATTCGGTGGATAGACACACAAAAAGGAGAAAAGGGCTGAAAGCATGGAAAATGTCTTTCCCAGTAAACAATTTAAAAATCCCAGGGGGGAGGGTGCGGTGGCTCAGGCCTGTAATTCCAGCACTTTAGGAGGCCAAGGCCGGCAGAATGACTGAGGTCAGGAGTTGGAGACCAGCCTGGCCTACGTGGTGAAACCCCTGAAACCCCGTTTCTACTAAAAATGCAAAAATTAGCTGGGAACGGTGGCGGGCGTCTGTAATCTCAGCTACTCGGGAGTCTGAGGTCAGAAAATTGTTTGAACCCAGGAGAGGGAGGTTGGGGTTAGCCAAGATCGCGCCACTGCGCTCCAGCCTGGGTGACAGAGCAAGACTGGTCTCAAAAAAACAAAACAAAACACAACAAAACAAAAAACATCCCAGAGGTCTTGGACCTTGCTCCCTGATCAGACATCCAGGGAGTTCTTCGTATTCTAACAGCCTTCTGTAGTGCATTGTAGGCAACAATTTCGCATGAGTCATTAGAGGAGAAACCAGGTTACGCTCACTACCGCATACCATATATAGTCCAAATGACATGACACTCATAGTACCTATGTTTAATTCCTGTCAACGTGGCTCAGAGTTTCATCTCATGGACTCATCATTTAACATCAAAACACAGCATGTCACTATGTCATTACATATTCTTCAAATATTTCCTGAGAGTTTATGGGGTATGTGTGTTCGTGTTTGTGTTTGTGTGTGTCTCTGAGAGTTTTATAATTTGTCTTTTAGGTATAAGGATTACAGTACTCTCCACCTGGTAAATCAAAGCATAATGCTTGACAAAGATTAAGAAAAATCCATGTATTAATAATGAAGAAAACTGCTACCATACAACTTGTCAAGGCGATTCATGAACTTTTGGATTATTTCCATGCATATCTTTCAATATGTACATACATTGTTAATTTCATGCAAAAAATAAATGTGTTAAAAGTGGATTACTGTGCACATCGTGGTGTGGATAAGACCAAGTGTGTATTTTACCGAATCTTTCAGATGCGTGAAATCATTAGAATGTCAACAGTACTAAGTTTATATGTCAACATTTCACGCCTTCAATATAAATAAAGGTAAATCTTAAAATAGGGCCTCAGGAATATTGCCTTAGAAAAGTAGACACTATCAGCTTTTTGTTTGAGTGTTTACAGATACATTACTACATGCTTCAATAAAAAGGCCATGAAGATACAAAGACACCAGAAACTATGACTACCTAACATTTTGCTCAATTTGTGTAAACATATTCCACTCTTAGTCATTTGCTTTTGGTTTCCATTGGCTATTAAACTGAGAGGCTATCCACTCACCCTCATAAAATATCTCCTCTCTTTAAGAACTCAGTTTCTGCACAACCAAGTCTTCACATTTCTACTCTTTTTCACTCAGCATCATATCTGCAGTGTTTTATTATGATGTCAAATAGTCTTCTCATATTGGGAACAGACCTTAGTGATCCATGCCTAAGGAGAGAAGAGAAAAAAAGCTTACCGTTAAGGTGTTGGAGAAGAGCAAATCTAGGCACCAGGTCATGTGGTTCTTGTCCTGACTCCCTACCCAGGTTCCCTGGCAGTTCTACTCCATATCTGACCTAGGCAGTAGGCCTTACATGTTGAGGGGGCAGCCGATATGTAGTGGAGCTCTAACATAAGGGTATGGAGAGCTCTCCAGCCTGACAAGACACACACAGCCCTATTTGAATGGACACAAATACACAAATGACTATAAATGCTAATCAGATGGATCACAGGATTTTGTCTCATGGTTTCATTATTTAACATTGGAACAGAAATATTTTCCAGTGCCATTAAAAGGCTGTGACTTACGACTGTGTTCTGTGACTTTGTTTTGTATGTGTCTTATTGTTTTTCAGTTAGGAAGCAGTCCTATATTTTCTCATTATTAACAAAGCCGTGGAACTTGCAAAGAAGATAAAAATAACCATATGCTGATCAAGAGAAAAGCAATGCCATAACATTGTGTATTAAACACTGATAAACAGTTCCATATTATGGGCCAGATGTGGTGGCTCACACCTGTAATCCCAGCACTTTGGGAGGCTGAGGCGGGCAGATCACAAGGTCAGGAGTTCGAGACCGGCCTGACCAGCATGGTGAAACCCCATATCTACTAAAAATACAAAAATTTAGCCAGGCATCGTGGCGCATGCCTGTAGTTCCAGCTACTCGGAAGGCTGAAGCAGGAGAATTGCTTGAACCCAGTAGGCGGAGGTTGCAGTGAGCTGAGATCAAACAACTGCATTCCAGCCTGGGCAACAGAGCGAGACTCTGTCTCAAAAACAAACAAACACACCAACAGTTCCATATTTACTCCCATTTTTTCAACACAGAGACAAAGTTCAATCTATACAGTTTACACCTAATGTAAATGACGAGTTAATGGGTGCAACACACCAACATGGCACATGTATACCTATGTAACAAACCTGCACGTTGTGCACATGTACCCTAGAACTTAAAGTATAAAAAAAAAAAGCACAACAATAAACTAACATTTTAGTTGAATTTAGCTATACGTAAGGTTGAAGAAAGTTTCACATGTGATTCCTGAGGAGTTTTTCATATTCTCATAAAAAATTTGCAATATCTAAATTTTAGACAATAAAATATTTGCAGAGAACTTCTTGATTGGACTATTCATGAAAACATAAGTACTTGGCCGGTTGCGGTGGCTCACGCCTGTACTCCCAGCACTTTGGGAGGCCGAGGCGGGTGGATCACAAGGTCAGGAGTTAGAGACCAGCCTGGCCAACATGGTGAAACCTGATTCTACTAAAGATACAAAAATTAGCTGGGCGTGGTGGTAGGCACCTGTAATCCCAGCTACTCAGGAGGCTGAGGCAGTAGAATCGCTTGAACAGGGGAGGCAGAGGTTGTAGTGAGCAGAGACTGTGTCTCTGCACTCTAGCCTCTGCCACAGAGTGAGACTCCATCTCAAAACAAACAAAAAAAAAGTAGTCAATTTGCACTTTCTAGCATAATATATTTATGCACATATAAACATAAATACATATTTATATACAATATAAACATATGTATTATGTACACTTATACCTCTGAAAACTGAAATTTTTAATTCTTCTCGAATTTGTATTCCTAATTCTTTCCTTAAAATTTGATCTTTGAAATCTTGAAAGACAAAAAAATTCAGTAAATGATAGTTGAAATAGGCATCTCTCACATTCAGTCAACTTGATGTGTGAACTAAGAAAACTACAAGATGGATGCATTCACACAACTCACATGTCGCTAAAATGCTTCATTAGTGTCTCTGTTTATATAATGATAAATTAAAGACATGATTTGTTGGCCAAAAATACCATCTTCAAACATATACACACTATAACACCTATCAGGATTAAAAATATATAGCATTGGCAGGGTACAGTGGCTCACAACTGTAATCCCAGCACTTTGGGAGGCCAAGGAGGTGGATAGCTTGAGCCCAGGAGTTCAAAACTAGTCCTGGCAATGTAGTGAGACCCTGTCTCTACAAAAAATAGCCGGGCATGGTGGCTTGCAATGGAAACCCAAGCTACTTAGGTAGTGGAGGTAGGAGGACCACCGGAGCCCAGGGAGGTTGATGCTGCAGTGAACCACGATCATGCCATTGCACTCCAGCCTGGGCAACAGAGTGAGACACTGTCTAAAAAACATATATAGATAGATAGACAGATAGATAGATAGCATTTAAAATTTTGTAATATATCTACAGACAGATACACACACACTCGACACAGTTTACTCTAAATATAATTGAATTCATATTTTTTGTTTTGTTTTG
>NW_016805114.1:105761-113205 GCF_001698545.2 Rhinopithecus bieti | reverse complement strand
ATAGTCTCGATCTCCTGACCTCGTGATCCGCCCGTCTCGGCCTCCCAAAGTGCTGGGATTACAGGCTTGAGCCACCGCGCCCGGCCTTGAATTCATATTGTTAGAAATTTTCTACAAAATCTTCAGCATCACCTTATACTCTTTGAATATATCTACGTCAATATTTACTTTCAAGTGTTTGAATTTTTTTCATATTTTACTCTAGAACTTTAAGAAATTATAAAGCAGAAAACATATGATAGGTCAATTACAGTGAGAAGAAATAATCAATTTTCCCTTTGCACATATAATATGAACTTTATAAACTAATGGTCAAATACCCCTGTAGTGTAACTGGTTCTTTTTCTTTCTTCTTCTTCTTTTTTTTTTTTTTTTTTTTTTCTAAATTTTAGGTATGGGGTTTCGCTACGTTGATCAGGCTGATCTCGAACTCCTGGCCTCAAAGGATGCACCCAACTCGACCTCCCGAAGTGCTAGTATTACAGGCATGAGGCACCGAGCCTGGTTGCCTTGTAGTACATCTGTTAAAACAAGATTTCTTCACTAAAAACTTGAATATTTTTCAAATATAATTAATTATTCATGGAAATAATGATAGGTTTAAATGTATTGGCACTTTTAAAAACTGAATTTGTAAAATTCATAAAACAAAAAATTAATCATTAAAATGTGTGAAATTGAGTGGCATTTAGTATATTCAAAATGCACTGCAAGCATTACCACTATCTAGTGGCAAATCATTTTCATTACCACAAAATAAAACCCGGGACGCATAAAGTTGTCATTCCCCGTTCTACTCTCTGCCCAGCCCCCGGCAAACACTCATCTGCTTTCCCTCACTACTGATTATCAGAGTAAGTGGCCTTTTTCGTTTTCCTTCTTTCACTTAGCATGTTTCAAATTTCTTGCATTGGTTATCTATCCATCTGATATCTATCTTCGTTGTTGTACCTTCATCCACCCAATTTATCACCTGAAGGAGACACTACGCCATGCAACTTCCAGGACCTGTAACTGTGTGAGGTAAATCATACCCAGATAGACTCAATGAGCAGTATATTTAATTTCTGAAAGAACAAGATTCTTGATGAGCATGGGTGGTTTAGGCCTCATTTTGTTTAGAGATGGGAAAAAGAAAAAAAAAAGCGAAAATTCAACAGTAAGACCAGGTTGCACCAAACTGGACAAATCTCCAGGCAGCTATATTAGGTGGCGCCTTTGTCTCTGGGTGGCGTTTTTTCAGACAGGAAGGGCGGGAGAAAAGGACTCCAAGATAGGGATTTCTTGAAAATGTGAAGCACGACTGCCACCGTGAGGAAATCCTATAAAGGCATAATACGCCATTACAGCGTCCTTCCCGGAAAGATTCGCTGTGGGGAGAAGTCTGAACTGTGGGAGGTGGTAGACGCTTGGGCTCCAGGCTAGGTCTTCTTGCTTTCTCCTCTAAGGCCTGAAGAGAGGCCTTAACGCTGGCAGTATCTTGGTGTAGAACCTGGAGTGTGATAGGTTTGGAGTAAACCAGCAGCCGCCAGGCGGTCCTGGCACAGGAAGTCGTGGGGCGGGGCCTCTGTTCCTCCTGGTGCGGGCAGGACTGCAGGAACCCTCCCAAAGACGCATGGAGGCTCTTGCGGGCATCTGTCTCTTCTTCCTGTCTCTTGGAGCCAGAGTCAGCCAACGTTCTCGTGCTGGCTATGGATCTTTGGGTCTCTGGTAGCATCAGTACCGCGCACATAGAACACGGTTATTCCAGGGGAAGTTGACAGGATTTGCTTTCAGAGTGTTCACTCTCCAGGTTCTATACCAAGATACCGCCAATATCCAGGTCTCTTTTAAGGCCTTAGATGAGAAAACAAGGACTCCTACCTAGAATGGAGCCCAAGCCTTTTCCACCTTCCCACAGACCAGACCTTCCCCAACAGGTAGTCCTCACGGGAAGAACCCTGTAATGGCGGAAGGATTTTTTTTAAACGACATCCTCGCGATGGCAGTATGGCTCCAGATATAGGAAGAAACCCTGTTTCAGAGTCCTCTTCTCCCGCCCCTCCTGCCTGAAAAAAAAGCCACCCATTAAATAAAGGCGTTCCAAACCTGGATGCCTTATATCTTGTAGTTTGGAGTTTGCTGGTCTTACTGCTGCACTTTTTCTTTTGATTTTCAACTTGAAATCAAACCAAAGGCCGGGCGCGGTGGCTCACGCCTGTAATCCCAGCACTTTGGGAGGTCAAGGAGGGCAGATCACCTGAGGTCGGGGGTTCGAGACCAGGCTGACCAACATGGAGAAACCCCATCTCTATTAAAAATACAAAATTACCCGGACGTGGTGGCGCATGCCTGTAATCCCTGATACTCGGGAGGCTGAGATAGGAGAATCGCTTGAACCCGGGAGGCTGAGATAGGAGAATCGCTTGAACCCGGGAGGCGGAGGTTGCAGGATCGCGCTATTGCATTCCAGCCTGGGCAACAAGAGAGAAACTCCGTCTCAAATAAAAAAAAAATAAAAGAAAGAAAGAAAAGAAATCAAACCAAGGCCTAAACCAGCTGCTCTCATCAGGAATCTTGTTCTTTCAAAAATTACATAGTCTCCTGAGCTAGTCTGTGTTAGTTTTATTTGCTTCAGAGTTACAGGTCCAGTAATTTCCGTGGCATCAAACCGTCTCTTTCAGCGGATAAATTCGGTGGGTGAACGCACAAAAAGGAGAAAAGGGCTAAAAGCGGAAAAGATCTTCTCCTGCAAACAATTTAAAAATCCCAGAGTTCTTTGACCTGGCTCCCCTGTGAGACATCCAGGGAGTTCTCCCTATTCTGAGAGCCTTATGAGTCTTCTGTGGTGCGTTGTAGGCAAGAATTTGGCATGAGCCACTAGAGAAGAAACCAGGTGATGCTCATCATTGCATGCCATATATATTCAAAGTACATATGTTCAATTCCTGTCAAGGTTACTCTAAGTTTCATCTAATGGTCTCATCGTTTAACATCAAAACACAGCATGTGCCCATGCCATCACATATTCTTCAAGTATTTCCTGAGACTTTATGGGCTGTGTGTGTTTATAATTGTGTGTTTCTCTGAGAGTTTTATAATTTGTCTTTTAGGTATAAGGATTACAGTATTCTCCAAATAGTAAATTAAAGAATAATGCTTGACAAATACTAAGAATAGTCCATGTATTAATAACGAAGAAAACAGCTACCATACAACTTGTCAAGGTAACTCATGAACTTTTGGATTATTTCCATTCATATCTTTCAGTAAGTACATTGTTAATTTCAGCAAAAAATAAATCTGTATTAAAAGTGCATTACTGTGTACACTGTGGTTTGGATCAGACCAAATGTGTATTTTAAGAAACCTTTGAGGAGCACGAATTCATTTGAATGTCCACAGTACTAAGTCTTATTTTTTCAACATTTCACACTTCAATGTAATAAAGGTTAAATCTTTTTTTTTTTTTTTTTTTTTTTTTTGAGAACAGTTTCACTCTTTTACCCAGGATGGAGTGCAGAGGCACAATCTCGGCTCACTGCAACCTCTGCCTTCTGGTTTCAAGTGATTCTCCTGCCTCATGCTCCCAGGTAGCTGGGATTACAGGTGTGCGCCTCCACACCTTGCTTATTTTTGTATTTTTTGGTAGGAGACAGGGTTTCACTATGTTGGCCAGGCTGGTCTCGAACTCCTGACCTCGTGATCGGCCCGCCTCGGTCTCCCAAATGCTGGGATATAGGCATGGAGGCCACTTGCCCCTGGGGCAAATAAAGGTAATCTTAAAAATACAGCCTCAAGAATATTTTACTTTAGTAAAGTAGACACTATCAACTTTTTGTTTGAATGTTATACCACATTACATGGACTACCACGTTTCAAAAGAAGGCATGAAGAAACAAAGGACACCAGAAACTATGGCTACCCAATATTTTGCTCAATTCGTGTAAACATGTCCACTTAGCCATTTGCTTTTGTTTCATTGGATATTAAACAGTTACCGTAATCCCTCCACCCCTCATCAAGCATTTCCTATTTTCAAGAACTCAGTTACTGCACAACTAAGCTTCCCATCTTCCACCTCTTACTCAGCGTCATATCTGCAGTGTTTTATCTATAATGTCAAATCAGTCTTGTAGTTTTGGGACAGACCTTAGGCCTTCATGCCTAAGCGAGAGAAAGAAAAAAAAAGTCTTACCCCTAAGTTCTTTCAGAAGAAGCAAATCTAGTCACCAGGCCATGTGGTTCATTGTCGTGACTCCCCTACCCAGGTTCCTAGGAGTTTTGCCACACGATCTGACCTAGTCATTTAGGCCTTATATGTTGAGAGGCAGGCGATATTTAGTAGGGCTCTAACATAAGGGTTCGGATAAGCTCTCCAGCCTGGACAAAACACACCACAGCCCACTTGAATGGGACCAAAAATACGGAATGACTATAAATTCTAACAGAATGGATCACAGAATTTTGGTCTCATGGTTTCATTATTTATCATTGGAACAGAAATATTTTCCAGTGTCTTAAATGGCTATTGGACTTAAGACTGGTGTCCTATAACTTTGTTGTGTATGTGTCTTACTCTTTTTCATTAGGAATCAGTCCTCTATTTTCTCATTAGTAACAAGACATGGAACTTGCCAAAGTAAAAAAGCAACCACATTGCTGATGAAGAGAAAAGCAATGTCATAAAACTATATAACTATATATTAAACACTGATAACCATTTCCTTATTTCTCCCATTTTTTTCAATACACAGATAAAAAGTTCTATGTATACAAACACACAATAAATTTACATTTTAATTAGATTTAGCTAACATAAGGTTGAAGAATTAAAGTTTCACATCTGATTTGCTGAGGAGGTTTTTGATATTCTCATAAAAAATTGCAATATCTGAATTTTAGACATAAAATATTTGCAAAGGAACTTCTTATTTGGACTATCATGAAAACGTAAGTTCTCATTTTCAATTTCCTTTTAAATCTAAAAAATACATATACACAAAAAATATATAGTAAATATATATATATATATATAAATTTTCTTTTTGAGATGGATTCTCACTCTGTCTCCCAGGCTGGAGTGCAGTGATGCCATCTTGGTTCACTGCAACCTCCACTTCCTGGGCTTAAGGGATTCTCCTGCCTCAGCCTCCGGAGTAGCTGAGACTACAGGTGTGTGCCACCACGCCAGGTTAATTTTGTATTTTTAGTAGAGATGGAGTTTTGCCATGTTAGCCAAGCTGGTCTGGAACTCCGGACCTCAGGTTATCTGCCCACCTTGGCCTCCCAAAGTGCAGGGATTACAGGCGTGAGTCACTGTGCCTGGCGAAAAAATATATATATTTAAACATACATAAACATATAAATACATATTTATCTACAATATAAACATATGTATAATACATACTTATACCTCTGAAAATTAGAATTTTTAATTCTTCTAGAATTCTTATTCCTGATTCTTACCTTAAAACTTTATCTTTAAAACCTTCGAAGAAAGATAACAAAATTCGATAAATTGTAGTTGAAATAGGCATCTCGCACATTCAGTCACCTAGATGTGTAACCTAAGAAAACTGTATGACCAGGCACAGTGGCTCATGCCTGTAATCCCAGCACTTTAGGAGGCCGAGGAGAGTGGATCACGAGGTCAGGAGTTCAAGACCAGCCTGGCCAACATGGTGAAACCCCATCTCCACTGAAAATACAAAAATTAACTGGGCATGGTGTCGCATGCCTGTAATCCCAGCTACTTGGGAGGCTGAGGCAGGGGAATTGTTTGAACCGGGACCCGGGAGGCAGAGGTTGCAGTGAGCCAAGATCACGCCACTGCACTCCAGCCTGGGCTACAGAGTGAGACTCCGTCTCACAAAAACAAAAAAGAAACAAACAAACAAACAAAACAAAAGAAAGCTGTAAGATGGATGCATTCACACCACTCACATGCAGCTAGAATGCTTCATTAGTGTCTCTGTTTATATAACGATGAATTGAAGATATGAATTTGTTGGCCAAAAATGCCATCTTCAAACATATACTCATTATAACATCTACAATGATTAAAAATGTATGGCATTGGCCAGGCATAGTGGCTCACAATTGTAATCCCAGCACTTTGGGAGGCCAAGGCAGGTGGATAGCTTGAGCCCAGGAGTTCAAGGTCAGTCCTGGCAATATAGTGAGACCTTGTCTATACAAAAAGTACAAAAAATAGCTGAGCATGGTGGTATGCAATGGAAGCCCCAGCTACATAGGAGGCAGAGGTGGGAGGACCACCTGAGCCCAGGGAGGTTGATGCTGCAGTGAGCCATAATCATGCCACTGCACTCCAGCCTGGGCAACAGAGTGAGACACTGTCTAAAAAGTCATACATATACAGCATTTATAATTTTGTAATATACCTACAGACAGATATAAATACACACACACTCGACACAGTTTAAATATAATTGGATGCCTAATGCTTGAAATTTTGTACAAAATCTTCAGTATCACCTTATACTCATTGAATATATCTACATCAATATATACTTTTGAGTGCTTGTAATTTTTTCATATTTTACTCTAGGAGAAGTTTAAGAAATTATAAAGTAGAAAACACACGGTAGGTCAAACATAGAAGAAATCATCACTCTTGCCTATGCACACATAATACCGACTTTTATAAATTAATGTTCAAATTCCCCTGTAGTGTAACTGTTTTTTATTTATTTATTTTTTTTTAAATTTTAGATACGGGGCTTAGCTATGTTGATCAGGTTGATCTCGAACTCCTGGACTAGAGTGACGCTCCCATCTCAGCCTCCCAAAGTGCTAGGATTAGAGGCATAAGGCACCGTATCAGGCCACCTTGTAGTATAATAGTTAAAACAAGTTTTCTTCACTGATAACTTGAGCACTTTTCAAATAGAATTAATTATTCATGGAAATAATGACAGCTTTAAAAAGTGCCAATACTTTTGGCACCAACTGAGTTGGTAAAATTCACATAACATAAAATTAACCATTAAAATGTGTGAAATTCAGTGGCATTTAGTACATTCACAATGCAGTGCAAGCACTACCTCTATCTATTGGCAAAGCATTTTCATTACCACAAAAGAAAACCCTGGACCCATGAAGCAGTCGTTCCCCATTCCACTCTCTGCCCAGCCCGTAGCAAACACTCATCTACTTTCCCTCACTACTGATCATCTCAGTAAGTGGTCTTTTTAGTCTTGTCTCTTTCACTTAAGGTGTTTTCAAATTTCTTCCATTGGTTATCTTTTTGCTATCTCTCTCTCTCTCTCTTTTTTTTTTAAATGGAGTCTTGTTCTGTTGCCCAGGCTCGAATGCAGTGGGGCAATCTCGGCTCACTGCAACCTCTGCCTCCTGGGTTCAAGCGATTCTCCTGCCTCAGCCTCCCCAGTAGCTGGGATTACAGGCACATGCCACTACACCCGATAATTTTTGCTTTTTTTTT
>NW_016805114.1:95314-104824 GCF_001698545.2 Rhinopithecus bieti | reverse complement strand
AAAGCTTTCAGTCTTTCCCTCTTGACTATATTATTAGCTGTAGGTTTTTAATAAATGCCCCATATATCGTGCTGAGAAAATGATCTTCTAATTAAACATTATTAATTGTTTTGAGTTGCTTTTCTGGACAGATGGACTAACAGAAAGTGTCTACTGCACCATTTTCACTGATGTCACTTTTGTCACTTGTTTTTGAATTTGTAGAAACATTCATCCTTCTTCAAAATCTGCCTGACACAACAGTCATACATGAAAAAGCAAATTTGTTACAGTTAGTTACATAGGCAATGAGCAGGGCAGTAAAGGGCTCTCCCCCAACCAATAGGAATGTCACCTGATGGTTCAGCAATCATCACATTGTCCCCCTAAAAATGATAATTTGGTAGCATGGGAGAGGCAATCTCCTGATGGTCCACATGTTAATATTAAAAGTGTGAATTGAATGCAGGCCCCAGGGAGAAGCAGCTTCTTGGGCATGCATATTAAGAGACAAAATGGCGAAATATGACATTCCAGGTGCATGCCACCAGGAAAAAGGAAAAAAGCCTCAGATGGGCATGTGTATACCTCCTTGAACACGCTGCACAGTGCTCAATTCCAAACGGTAAGGAGAGTACTGTGCATGCGGAAAGCTCACCCTAAAGGAAGAATCATGGGAAAGAGGTGAGCCTATAAGGTCCCAGGATCAAGGTTAAAAGGTCTTTTTGTTCTCTTGGCCATTCAGGCACCCACTTGGATCTCTTCTGTACGTTCTTTCTTTCCTTTCTTTCCTGTTCTAAAGCCTGTTAAATAAACTTCCAATCCTGCTCTGAATTTTGCCTCAGTCTCTTTTTCTGCTTTATGCCTTTCAGTTGAGTTTTTTCTTCTGAGGAGGCAAGGACTGAAGTTCCTCTGGACCCATATGGACATGCCATCTGTTACTCGGGGTAACTTGGTTCTCTGCCACCACTAACAAAGTGAGATCATGGGTAATGCTACCTCCAACAGACAAGCACTTTTAAAATGTGGATTGATTTTCAATCCTTTTCACTCCTTTTGGTTCCCATCCCTTTATGTGTAACAACTACACTAAGAAAGTAAATAAATAAAAAATTTTAAAAAAGGAATGACCTAGCACAGTCGCTTAAGGCTGTAATCCAGCACATTGGGGAGTCAAGACTGGCTGATCACATGAAGTCAGGAGTTTGAGACCAGCCTGGTTCACATGGTGAAACGCCGTCTCTACTAAAAATACAAAAATTAGCCGAACATGGTGGAGCCCACCTGTAGTCTCAGCTGCTCAGGCGGTGAGACAAGAGAATCCCTTCAACCTGGGAGACAGAGGATGCAGTGAGCTGAGATCGTGCCACCGCACTCCAGGCTGGGTGACAGAGCAAGACTCCATCTAAAAAAAAAAAACCAAAAAACAACTCTACTAGAAGATGTGAAACTTTAGGTCCTTTCAGTCTCTAGACAGCTAGATGCCCTTGAGACTATCAGAAAACATACTGGCTCCTGCTTTATCACACCTGGAACAGGCCTGTCTTTGGTGTTCTCATACTGCTGCAACAAAGGACCATGATACGGTAATACTTCCTGAAAGCCTGCTAACTCTTGCTCCAAGGGACAGGACATAACACACACACCTATCCCCGCCACACACAGCATCTAATGTCTCAGGAAATGCCTGAAGAATATGTAATGCATGGAAACATGCTGTGTTCTGGTGTTAAATGTTGAGACCATGAGATGAAACTGAGTAATCTCGATAGGAACTGAACATAGGGACTATGAGGATCATGCCACGTGGAGCATATAGGGCAGGGAGTAATGACTGCTATCTGATCCTTACTCTATGGCTCATGCCGAATTGTTGACTACAAACAACACATGAGGCTAGAACATGAAGAACTCTCTGGTTGTCCAAGAGGGGAACCAGATCAAAGATCACCAGGATTTGTAAACTGTTTGCCAAAGATCTTCTCCAAGTTTCAGATATATTTTTCCTTATTGTACCTTTATCCACCCAATTTATCACCTGAAGGAGACAATTTAATGCCATGGAACTTGCTGGACCTGTAACAGTGTGATGTAAATCATACCCAGATAGACTCAGCAAGGAGTATATTTTAATTTCTGAAAGAACAAGATTCCTGAGGAGCATGGGTGGTTTAGGCCTCATTTGTTTTCAGGTGGAAAGAAAATAGCAAAAATTCAACAGTAAGACCAGGTTGCACCAAATTGGACGAATCTCCTGGTGGCCATGTTTGGTGGCGCCTTTGTCTCTGGGTGGCATTTTTTCAGGCAGAAAAGGCGGGAGAAGAAGGCTCCTAGACAGAGCTTCCATGAAAACGTGTAGCACTACTGCCACCGTGAGGAAATCGTTTAAACACAGAATCCGCCATTACAGTGTCCTTCCCTGGAAGCCTCACTGTGGGGGAAGATCTGATCTATGGCGAGGTGGAAGAGGATTGGGATCCAGGCTACGTCTTCTTGGCTTCTCCTCTAAGGTCTTAAGAGAGGCCTGGACATTGGTGGTATCTTGGTGTAGAACCTGGAGAGTGAGGGGCTTGGATTGAAGCAGCAGTTGCCGGGCAGTCCTGGCACAGGAAGTTCAGGGGCAGGGCTTCCGTTCCCCCACTTGTGGGCAGGACAGCAGGAACCTACCCAAACACACATGCAGGCTCTTGTGGGCATCTGTTTCTGCCCCTTGGAGCAAGAGTTGGCAGGCTTTCACATGCTGGCATCTTGCTACGGGTCTTTGGGTCTCTGGTAGCATCAGTACCGCGCACAAGGAGCATGGTTTTACCAAGGGACAGTCACACTATTTACTTTCCTTCACTCTCCACGTTCTATACTAAGGCACTGCCAATGTCCAGTCTTTGTGTGTGTGTGTGTGTGTGTGTGTGTGTGTGTGTGTGTGTGTGAGAGAGAGAGAGACGGAGTCTCGCTGTGTGGCCCAGGCTAGAGTGCAATGGCGAGATCTCGGCTCACTGCAACCTCCCCTTCCTAGGTTCAAGCGATTCTCAGCTTCCTGAGTAGCTGGGATTACAGGCACCTGCCACCACACCCGGCTAATTTTTGTATTTTTAGTAGATACGGGGTTTTACCATGCTGGCCAGGCTGGTCTCGAACTCCCGATCTCAGGCAATCTGCCCGCCTCAGCCTCCCAAAGTGTGGTCTTAGAGGAGAAGGCAAGGATGAGTAGCATGGAGCTCAACTCTCTTCCCCCTCCCCACAGGCCAGACCTTCCCCAACAGGTGGAAGGATTGTCCTCAGGGGAAGGACATTGACATGGCTTAGGCATAAGGCGTAGGGCGTTGTTAAACTAAATCCTCACGGTGGCAGTAGTGCTCTAGATGTGTCAACAGGTGTCTTGGAGTCCTCTTCTCCTGCCCTTCTTGTCTGAAAAAACACGACCCAGAGACAAAGGTACAAGGAAACATTGCTTCCTTGCTTTTTGTCCAGTTTGGAGTCATCAGGTCTTACTATGGCACTTTTGCTTTTGTTTTCCATCTGAAATCAAACCAAGGCCTAAACCACCCACCCTCATCAGAAATCTTATTTGTTCAGAAATTTAAAATCCTCTTGACCTAGTCTATATGATTATGATTTACCTCAGATTTATAGGTCCAGTACTTTCCATGGCATCAAACTGTCTCCCTCGGGGGATAAATTTGGGGATGAAGGCACAAGCATAAAATTGCTTGAGTCTCCCAGACCACCAGGATTTACAAATCCTGGTGGTCTCTGTTCTGGCCCCCCTTCCAGACAACCAGGGAGTTCTTCATGTTTTAGCTCATGTGCTGCATTGTAAGCAACAATTTGGCATAGAGGAGGGACCAGATAGCTGTCATTACTGCATGCCATATATGCTCCACATGGCATGATACTCATACTACATATGTTCAATTCCTATCAAGGTTATTCAAAGTTTCATCTCCTGGTCTCGTCATTTAACATAAAAACTCGGCATGTTCCCATTACACTACATATTCTTCAAGTATTTCCTGAGACTTCATAGTGTATGTCTGTTTGTGTGTGTGTGCGTGTGTATTTTATAATTTGTCTTTTAGATATAAGTCTTACAGTATTGTCCCACTAGTTAATTAAAGAATAATGCTTGACAAAGATTGAGAACAATCAATGTACTGATAAAGATGAAAAGCACTACAATTTGTCAAGTCAATAAATAAATAAATTTGGATTTTTCCATGCATACACACACACACACACACACACACACACACACACTTTAGTTTTTTCTTTTTTGAGACCAAAACTCTGTCACCCAGGCTGGAGTGAAATGGCTCATAGTAACCTCCAGGTTCAAGTGATTCTCCTGCCTCAGCCTCCTGAGTAGCTGGGGTTACAAGTGCACGCCACCAGGCCTGGTTACCTGTTTTTGTATTTTTTTTTTTGAAACAGAGTCTCTCTCTGTTGCCCAAGCTGGAGTGCAGTGGTGTGATCTCTGCTCACTGCAACCTCTGCCTCCCGGGTTCAAGTGATTCTCCTTCCTCAGCTTCCTGAGTAGCTGGGACTAAAAGCGCATGCCACTCACCTGGCTCATTTTTGTGTTTTTAGTACAGACAGGGTTTCACTGTGTTAACCAAGATGGTCTTGATCTCCTGACTTCGTGATGCGCCCACCTAGGCCTCCCAAAGTACTGGGATTACAGGCATGAGCCACCGTGACCAGCCCGAATTGTTTTGTATTTTTAGTAGACACAGATTTCGACATGTTTGCCAGGCTGTTCTCGAACTCCTCCCTGCAAGTGATCCAATCACCTTGGCCTCCCAAAGTGCTGGGATTACAGGTGTGAGCTACCATGCCCGGCTATACATACATTCCTAATTTCATGTAAATAACAAATCTGTATTGAAATTAGATCACACTCTACATTGTGGTTTGGAGCAGATCAAGTGTATATTTTAACAAAGCTTTCAGGAGGATGAATTCATTTGAATATCATAAATGGTAAGCGTTGTTTTCAACATTGCAAGCCTTCAGTGTAAATGAAGGTAAATCTGAAAAATATACACTCAGAAACATTCCTTTAGAAATATAGACACTATTCATTTTTTGTTTAAATTTTTACAGATGTATCACAATGCGCATATTGGTTCTCTAGAATACATACATGACTATATGTTTGGTTTAAGGTTATGACATGTTAGAAGTAGAGTAAAATACACTGGGCGCGGTGGCTCACGCCTGTAATCCTAGCACTTTGGGAGGCCGAGGCGGGCAGATCACGAGGTCAGGAGATCGAGACCATCCTGGCTAACACGGTGAAACCCCATCTCTACTAAAAATGCAAAAAATTAGCCGGGCATGGAGATGGGCACCTGTAGTCCCAGCTACTCAGAAGGCTGAGGCAGGAGAATGGTGTGAACCCGGGAAATGGAGCTTGCAGTGAGCTGAGATTGTGCCACTGCACTCCAGCCTGGGCGACAGAGGGAGACTCTGTCCCTCCCCTCACCCCCTCCCCCCCCAAAAAAAGAAGTAGAGTAAAATACACTTTACTTTGCTATTTATCTTATGGTGTGGTAGGTTCAATCCTCAAGGTTCAACAATTTGCTTTTCTCCCTAAATCAGAGGCAGGGAATGGCTGTTTATGAGGACACAGAGAATGCAATTAAGATTTTGTGAGAGCTAAAGGGACTACCTGGTGCAGATGAATGACATGTATCCAACCTAAATGGGAATGATAGGCTCATTGCCCCACCGCACTATCTTCCATTTCAGAAGAAACCGTTCAACCTCCTTGTCACTACCACTGTGATTCAGCTAGGTGTGATTTCCTTTCCAGGCTTCCATCCACTGCCCAGGCACATAGTCTCTATTAAACATAGTTAGCAAGGAGTGAATAAAAGATCACCTAGCCTAAAGAATTCTAGGTTTGGGGACACCAGCATTTCTACCTTCATATATGAGACACTGTCCCACAGGTAGGTCTGTATTCTTCCGAGAAAATGGTCAGGTCAAACTATTCCTCCATAGGAGGTAGTTTAGCAGATGTCTAACTCTACTTTACGTGAAATACTCTGGGGAAGTAAGATATCAAGGGTCATGGAGAAATGCTTCCCAGAGAGTCTCCAAGACACTTGTGCATGCCAACAGCATCTACGTATGCAGATCATCACTCAATTAGACACAG
Source organism: Rhinopithecus bieti (assembly GCF_001698545.2). Lineage (NCBI taxonomy): Eukaryota > Metazoa > Chordata > Mammalia > Primates > Cercopithecidae > Rhinopithecus > Rhinopithecus bieti. The sequence goes on along the minus strand of NW_016805114.1, from coordinate 98,685 downwards.
TGAAAGATGTCAAAAAAGCCAGGCTACCCTAGAATGCCTTACCCTGGAATGCCTGCCTGAATCCTCAGAGGCCAGGAGAGGTCATACCTGAACAACCTCTTGAAGCACTGTAATGTCACAGTGCAGAACCAGACTAACATTAATTCCTTTCATTAAGAATTCAGATATAAGATAATAAACTTTGAGGAAGAATGTCATGAGGATCAAGTCACCCATACACTTTTAGTCACCCTTATTGATTCTTCAATTATGAGTCAGAGAGTATCTGGAGGTCTCCATACCAAAGGTTGGATGTCTTCATTAAGAAATAGATTTGAAGCTGCTAGAGAAAATACTAGCTTGGATGCAGTACATAATGATTTGCTCAGGCCTAAACAATGCCATACTTCTCAAGGACATGGAACAGGAAAGAGCCACCTATCTGCCCTCCTTGAGAGAACTGAGATGACATCGGGGTCCCATTATGACAAAAGACTTTCTCCTGAACTTATAAAGTCACAGAAGCTGCTGGCTTGTGCGCTCAGATAATTGCTTAGGCCTTCCATCACGTTCTTGGCCTTCATCCACTTTAGCAAATCGGCTCTCCTAAAAGATGATCTGGCCCTCATAGGCATGTTAATATATCCTCACTCCTCTACAGAGGTCCCTCTAGTTGTAGGCAATGGTGTTAAAAATTTTTGTGTATTGAGGACCATGTGAATGACACTGGCTTCAGATAGATGGTCCCTGGAACTGGCCTGTCCATTGCAATCTAACAATGCTGCTGTAAATGTCACAGCCCCATAACACAGGGACAGCCAGATTGCCTAAAACTCCCAACGGCATATTCATAACATAAATGCCCCAAGGGTCTGCACTTGGCTGTGTCATCTTCCGGTCTTGTCCCCACTATGAGGAAACTGAGGCCCTGTCCTCTGTTTCCTGTACTAGGACTTCCTGGAAGCAGTTGGCTTAGTCCTGGTCTCTCACTCAGCAGATACTTCACTAAGACTTTGCATTTGTCCATTGCTTCTGCCAGGCCTCAGAGAAAAGGGTAGGAATGTCAACTTGTCTTGGGCGACTTTTCCTTCCGCAACTGCTAGGGCTTACAGGGAGAAAACGTTCACGGCTTTGGATGCTATGAAACTATTTCCGCACGATGGCAGTGTTGTGCGAGAAAAGCCAGCTAATTTTGTTCCAGTCGCTCCTCTCCCGCCCATCACGTTTCAAAAAAAAGGCCAAGAAGAGACAAAGATACCAGAAACTATGGCTACCTAACATTTTGCTACATTTGCGTAAAGGTATTCCACTTTTGGCATTTATTGGATATTAAACTGAGGTGTAATCCACTCACCCTCATCGAGCATCTCCTCTTTTCAAGAATTCAGTTTCCGCTCAACCAAGTCTTCCCATTTCTACTCTTCTTCACTCAGCATTGTGTCTGCAGTGTTCTATTATGATACCAAATTGCCTTGTAGTATTGGGGACCAACCTCAGGGATCCATGTCTAAAGAGAAAGAAAAAAAATAAGATGCTGACATTTAAGGTCTTGGAGGAGAGCAAATCTAGGCACCAGGCCACGTGTTTCTTCTCCAGACTCCCTATCCAGGTTGCCTGGGAGTTTTACTCCATGTTCAGACCTACTCAGTAAGCCTTGTATGTTGAGAGGGAGGCCACTATTTAGAGGGGCTCTAACAGAGTCCAGATAACTCTCAAGCTTGACAGACACATACAACCCTACTTGAATGTACACAAATACAGGAATGACTATAAATGCTAATCAGATAGATCCCAGGATTTTGTTTTACGGTTTCATTATATAACATTGTAACACAAACATTTTCCTGGTTCATTAAACTGCAATGGCTTACAACTATGTCCTATGAGTTTGCTGTGTGTGTGCGTTACTGTTTATCAGTTAGGAATCAGTCCTATATTTTCACATTAGTAACAAAGAGGTGGGATTTGCAAAGAAGTTAAAAAGATGTGGTGATCAAGAGAAAAGCAATGCCATACAACTGTGTATTAAACACTGAAGGCTGGGCGCGGTGGCTCACGCCTGTAATCCCAGCACTTTGGGAGGCCGAGGCAGGTGGATCACTTGAGGTCAGGAGTTCGAGACCAGCCTGGCCAACATGGCGAAACCTCGCCTTTACTGAAAATATAAAAATTAGCTGGGCGTGGTGTCACATGCCTATAATCTCAGCTACTTGGGAGGCTGAAACAGTAGAATCGCTTGAAAAGACTTTCTCCTGAACTTATAAAGTCACAGAAGCTGCTGGCCTGTGCGCTCAGATAATTGCTTAGGCCTTTCATTACATTCTTGGCCTTCATCCACTTTCGCAAATCGGCTCTCCTAAAAGATGATCTGGCCCACATAGGCATGTCAATGTATCCTCACTGCTCTACAGTAGTCCCTCTAGCTATAGGCAGTGTTGTTTATAATTTTAGTGTATTGAGGGCCATGTGAGTGACATTGACTTTAGATAGATGACTCCTGGAATTGGCCTGTCATTGCCATCCAACACTGCTGCTATAAATGTCACAGCCCCACAACACAAGGACAACCAGGTTGCCTAAAGCTCCCAAGGGCATATTCATAACATAAACGCCCCAAGGGTCTGTATTGACTGTATCATTTTCTGGCCTTGTCCCCACTATGAGGACACTGAGCCCTGTCCTCTACTTCCTGTGCCAAAACTTCCTGGAAGCAGCTGGCTCAGTCCTGGTCCCTCATTCAGCAGATATTTCACGGAGACTTTGCATTTGTTCATTGTTTCTGCCAGGCCTCAGAGAAAAGGGTAGGAAGATCAAGTTGTGTCTCGGGCCTGTTCAGCTTCCACTGGCTTTTCCTTCCTCAACTGCCAGGGCTCACATGGAAGAAATGCTCAGGGCTTTGGACGCTATGAAGCTATTTCTGCATGATGGCAGTATGGTACGGGAAAAGCCAACTGACTTTGCTCTAGGTGCTATTCTCCCGCCCATCACATTTCAAAAAAAGGCCAAGAAGAGACAAAGCCACCAGAAACTAGAACTGCTGAGCAGTTTGCTCAATTTGTGTAAACTTATTCCACTCTTAGCATTTTGTTTTTGTTTTCCATTGGATATTAAACCGGGGTGTAATCCATTCACTCTCATCAAACATCTCCTCTTTTCAAGAACTCAGTATCCGCACAACCAATCTTCTCATTTCTACTCTTCTTCACTCAGCATTATATCTGCTGTGTTTTCTTATATCGAATTGTCTTGTAGTGTTGGGGCAGACCTCAGGAATCCATGCCTAAGGAAACAACAAAGAAGCAAACAAACAAATGTTGACACCTAAGGTCTTGGAGAAGAGCAAATCTAGGCACCAGGCCATGTGGTTCTTTTTTTTTTTTTTTTTTTTTTTT